>NW_011499875.1:1382129-1416770 GCF_000495115.2 Populus euphratica | reverse complement strand
TTTCCCTAAGAACCAAAGCTATAAACATTATGGAGCAGTAACTGGAAGTCTAGTCTCGAATACTCGTAACGACACAGCTGTCGATGTCAAAATTATATTTGTGAGAGCTGCAGGAGATAAACGTGAATCCAATGGGAAGCCTCGAAGAACAAGCAACGACAATGGTAGGCCCTACAAATTTATACATTTAATTTAACGTGATTCACAGTTTTTTTCTCTCCTTTTCCCTCCAGCGTGTTGTCAGCTTTTGCCACGCGCCTGCGTGTCGGGACGCATTGAGTCCCCAAAGCCGCCTTCGTCATCTTCCGGATAACGAGAAGCCTCCCATTCTGTTTACTACAGGAGTGCAGCCTTTCATATTGGCGGCAATAGCAACTTTTTCATCACCTGAAAACGTGGAAACTGGTGATTGGTTGTTGCTGACTTGTTTTTGATAATTACTTTAACCTTTTATATACTGTGGTTGATTTTTCACTTTTTCTTATTAGTTTGAAAAAATTCAATTTCCTCGTCAATTTTAATAACTTAGTAATATTTCATGTTCTTTATCTTGGTGTCAAAAGATAATCAATAAAAAATCTAGTATTATTTTATCTTTATATTTAATTTAATAATTTAAATGTCTCTTGTGATTCAAAATAACAAAAATATCATAATTTAACCATTGGCAATTATTTTTAAAATTAACCATTGCTCTATGGATGAATATTTATAATAATAATAATAAAAAAAACAATAATAACACTAAGTTCATGTTTATAGCATACTGAATAACAAATCTGCACTTTTTTAATCAAATAAAAAAGATCAAATTCAAGAATAGATTTCTCCAAAGTTTTTCATCATTTCAACCCAACAAAAACAATAAATTCTAGAGTTTTAGTTACACAAAATTCTCAACATTTCCTCACCATTTCAACCCAACAAAATTATAGATTCCAGAAAAGATCTCCAAGTTTTTTCACCATTTCAACCTAGCAAAACCAACAAACTTTCAGAGCTTTAGTTACATAATTTACACGAACAATTGACAAATTTGCAGAAACAATTCTTAAATTTTTCAACAATAATTCTTTATTATTTTCAAACACAATTCTTTAATATAACCAACAACAACCCAAAACACACATAGGCTATTAAAAAAACTTGTTTGAGTATGAACACAATGTTCATATAAGCCATATAGTTACAACAATAATATTTATCATGAAACTATCATGATAAGTAACAATATATGACCTTTTGTATCATATAATTATAAATAATACAAAATTATATTATAATTAAACACATCAAACCCTAAAATTACACAACATTTAAACATGAAAACCATCAAATTTATTAACCCTAATATATATAGTAAAGAAAATAGCTAAAACATATGTAAAACACTTAATATTGTGAGTTATCAAGTTAGAAAATATTTTTTAGGGTTTCTAGAACTTCGGTTTGAATCAATTAAAAATTATTTAATTTTTTTAAATCAAGTATAAACATATATTATTTTAACAATCGAACAACATTTAACTTAAAATAAATGCACAAACATGCCATTCAAAATCTCAATTTTAATAAACAACTTACATGCAATTTTTTCCCTATTCCCGACGAGAAGATTGAATAAACAAAAACCAACAAGAGTTTTCTAGGTCAATTTAAAGTCGCACGAGCAGATATTTCAATTAAAAAACGAATATTTAGCTTAAGATTTAGTGTTTGTATGCTGGGTTCAGAGAGAGGGAGAGAGGGAGGGAGAGAGGGAAAAACGTGGTGTTCGGCAAAATTATGCAAGTAGATATATTATATATGGAGGCATTTTTCATCACATTTGAAATGTCTTCTTAACCATGAAATACATACATACATACATACATACATACATTCACACACACACACACACACATATATATATATAATTTTTCAAATCATGAAAGGAAAGTGAAAAATAAATCAAAGTATAAAGTGTCCATGTAATTTATTTATTTTTATTCCTTATTAGTGACAGAAAAAAGGGACTTCTTTTAAGACGTTCTCTTTTGGGTGAATTTTTTTATTTTCTAAAGATACGTTTTTTTTTTGGTATTTTAATTTTTCTTGCCCCCTTCTTTTGTTTTCATTGCTCTCTGTGTTAACTGAGAGTATAATATTTCATGTATTCTATCGATAACTTTCACGTTCTCTTTGAGCAACGCGGCAATGAGTCGGAATTTTAGGTCAACGATTTACCTCTAGATTTCTCTTTTATCATTGTAATTGAACGAAGGATGGAAAAACTTTTTCTAATTAAAAAGACTAGTTGGTGGAGTACTGTTTAGCAATTGGAGATCAATGATTTAGTTAGATCTATTCAAGTCCTCCATCAAACAATCTTTCTAATCGAATCCCCCATTTCATTAAACGTTGGCCAAATCTCCAATTCAAACTAAACTTCGGACCATAATTTATCATATAGATGGTCCAAATTAAGTTATTCAAGCTGAAAACAACTCATTAACTTATCCTTTAATACAATGAATGAGCGAAAAACTAAGAATGTCCAAATTGCAGTCCGAGACTATACAATTAATTTAGTCAAAGAGAAGGCATTTGTCCATACACCTTCCACTATCACTCCCAAATCGACCAGCCTATCTCCAGCTCTGTCTGCCACTTGTATACATTACCCTACACTGTAACATCTCAAAATTTGGTTACAATCGGATCCAGAAGAGTACAAATTAAGAGCACAAGGCATCAAACTTTCGCCTATGGGTCTTGAAAAGATGAGCACGAATGTGATTGCTGCTTGTTGTACACTGCACCCGCCAGCATATGAGAAGAAAAGGAAAACAAAAGAGAAGGGAAGTACAGAAATGATACATGAATGAGAGAGCGAGCAACTATGTGTTTACCTGAAACAAAAGAGAAGGGAAGTACAGAAATGATGCATGAATGAGAGAGCGAGCAATAGACGTGAAACCTAAGTTTGTGAAGAAGGCACCAGCTATGTGTTTACCTGTTGTCTGTATCCGGACAGGTAACTCGCACATGGTTCCCCCTTCTCGCCTCTGTTGTTTGGCATCATTGGAGCCTGGACCCCCCTCCCGCCTACACACGCAGCCAGATCCAACATATCCAGGTCAAATGCGTCAAATGCTTTTCTTTTTTCTTTACAGTCAAGTTGGAGAGAGAGACCACCATGTTGTGTAATAGATCAGCAGCTCCCAAGAGCGGTTGTCAGGTCGCAACATTATTTGAGGTGACTCTGAGTTTGATGGTAGGTATGGTTATTTTTAAATTTTTAAATTTAAATATTTATTAAAATAATATTTTTAATATTTTTAATTTTTTTTTATTATATCCAAATAATTTGAAAACAATAAAAAATATATTAATTTTAAATTTTTTCAAAAATATTTTTAAAATATATAAAAACAAAATACCATTAATCATGCGGAAAATCATGCTTCTTCGTAAACTAATGCAGCTAGGATTTTATTTTTAAGTGATACCTCAATAAGAAGAGCTCCTTTTTAAATGGAATCTGATATTATATTGGCGTTGCAGCTTAAAATATATGTATATTCCCTTCATATGAATGGCTCCAGATTATCTGAAGGGTCGAGGTCAGCTTATCTTTTTAAAGTTATCATCTTCTTTTAAGTATTATATTTCTTCGTCGTCTAGGTCGACTTTTCTTCCTTTTCATCCTCCCTTTTGCTTTTGAAGGGTTGTCTACTTCATAAATTATTTTCCAAGGATCACAATTTGATTTGTGATCATTTTAGCGACTTCTAAAAAACAAGGAGAGGCAAAACACGTTTTCCTATTGTACTAGTTAGATAGGTGACTTGGGTATATTATGGATTTATTTTTTATAATTATAAAAAATATTATTATTATATAAATTCTAAGAAAATTAAGTCTCCTTTCAACGCTCATAAACTTTGGATCCAATGCTTGACCCATTAGACTTGAGATTTGAAAACAAATTCAAAAAAATTAAGTGTGATGCAGGACCTAGAAAGTGTAGGTCCTATATAAAGATTCATTAGTCTCAATTCATGTCATGGGTTTTAATAGCCCTCTATCCAAACGCACGACCCTAAAGAATAGGGCCCTGCACTATACCCATTACCTTGGACCTTCACGACAGGACCTAATACTCATGGGTCTGGTGAATGACACTTTAGATTTAGGTCCTGCCGCAAAACAATTTCTTCCTGCGTCTGGTGCAAGACCCATTAGATTAGGGTCCAGCTGCTCGACCCATTCTTAATGGGTTAGTTGAAAGGAACCTTTAAATTTGGATCAACCTGCTCAACCTATTAGTCAAGGCCCAAACCTTTTAGGTCCAGTAGCGAACCTATGGCTGCTGGATCTTGCCTTCGGACCCATTTCTCATGGGCACGCAAAGCCATGCCCATGGCCTGCAAACCAGCTTGCCTGTCTATACAACTAGGCAGGTAGGTTTGGCCTAGCATCAGGTTATGACAAACCCAACGCTAGGTGTCTAAAGCTTGGGACTTGAAGTCAAACGTGCTGGTCTGGCCCAAGCAACTTCGGTTGGTCGCTGACATGATTGAAAGATTGATATTTTATCCTAAATACAGGAGTGTCAAAGTAATAAATAACCTGACAAAATCGGGGTCGATCTATAAGGAGGTCAACAATATAAATTATAAATAATATATATAATTTAACAAAGAGTTAAAGAGATCTTTGAGATATGACATTAATATGAGGATTAAACAATGAAAAAAAAATTTGTCAAGGTTAGAGGATTCATTAATAGTATTAGAGATAAGTAAAGTATAAACTCTTTATAAATTATCAACATGATCATATTAATTATCTTATTTACTTAACACCATACTTATAAATTTTATTAGGTATTCATATTGCTAACTTATGTTGATAACAAATCAAGTTCCTCTCATAACAACAACATAAACCGAAAACTATAAAGGATCAAACATTTAATATACCAAGTTTTACAACACAAATCTAGATTAACCATTTAACAAGTTAGATATTAAGAATTGATAAGATAAAAATGATAAGACATGTTAATATCACGTTGTTTGGGATGTAAGCATTGAAGTCCATATTGAGTTTATATTATACTTATCCTAACACCATTAGTAAAACTTTTTTACCTTGACATAATAAATTTAACTAAACATTATAAAAAATAAAAACACAAATAAATAAAATAATAATATAACTATATAAGTATAGTAAAGGAAATAAAAAGTATGAATAAAAGATTAATGAAAACATAACATGGAATAAAACTTGAACATTACAAAATACAAAAAAAAAAGAGTAAGAGAAAGATCTTTATCTAAACAACTAAGATGCCTAAATGAATGACAAATACCTAAGATAAAATTCAAAACTATTAATTTGGTAATTGATTATTGATGTAAAGGACAACTATTGATTTAGTGGACTTGGTGAACAACAACACTCAAGTATTTTAACTGGATGAAATGGTAATGATGCAATTAGAATTTGGTAAAATATTCTTCATAAAAGTTGTTGAAAATCATCTCCTTCTTCCACCTATAAAATTTTAAAGTATTTGGATCGCTAAAACTCGAGATATGACTAAAATACTTAGTAGTGCTTTTTGTGGAAGTGGTGGATAGCTCTCAAGCTCTTATCTAGATGGAATATCATTACTACCGTCGTCTAGCAACAACGGAGGCTCTCTGTCATGCCTCCTAATAAGGGGTGTTGTGCATTGGGAAGATTTTTGAATTTAATCATAAAATTATGATTAATGTTTAAGAGTCGCCACCTAATATTATGGTCACTAGGAACCTATGGTCTGCGAGAGTCTGAATAAGGGATTAGTTATATAAGGGGAAGAAGCATCACCCCAAATGCACCCTACCTAAGGTAAGCTACATTATTGTTTAATTGTTTTTCTAGGTTGAGCTTTTATTCGTTGGTGTTTTCTAAGTTTCAAAGCAGATCTCTTTTCATGAAAGAGTTTCTATCTTATTAGGTTAAATCCTAACCGTTCTAAAGTCTAAATTTTAGTATCGCATTTCTACACTTTGTATCTTTAATACCTAAGAGTATACTTTATCGTGTAATTTTACACTTCATAAATATTAAAGTTTACATCTGGATCCTAAAAAGAAATAAAAAGGATTTTTGACATGTTAGCCAAATCCTAATGGATAATGATAAACTGGTTACGATATCCATTTTTGGATTTTTTTTAAACATGAAAAAGATGCTATTTTTGTTTTTTTAATGAAAAATATGCTTGGAAAAATTTTAGGATTTGGTCGTATGCAACAAAATATATTTTTTTTCTTTTTAAAAATGTTTTCAATTTTTTTTAATATTTTAGGAGAAAATCAGATATTTTAACACTGGATTTGCATTTTATAGTGTAAATATACAACCCGACATTATGAAAAATTAAAATTTTTTGTTTTTGTTTTTTTAAATCATAGTTTTTTAGGATTTTTGAAAATTCTTTTTGAAATTTTTTATTTTTTTAAATTAATTTTTTTATATAACATTATATATATATATATTATTTAATTAAAAAATATTTAAACATATGGGCTGGGCTGACCCAGATAACTGACCAAGCCCAGACCAAGAAGTAGATGGGCCGGACTCAACTCAATATATTTTATTTTTTAAAAAAAATTAGGGATGGGCTGGGCCGGGTGAGGTCGAGCCTGAAGCATTTTAGTCACTGACGGCCTAATGACTAAGTTGTATGAAAAAGTGCAATGTGAATTAGAATTCGCATTGCATGGCTCTCATGCAGCAGTAGCAAAGAGAAAGAAGAGGAGGAAGAGAGGAGGGAGGCTTACCTAGCGTCGAGGGTGTTGGTCGCGTGACTGGCAGTGCGCGTTGTGGCTGGAGGCGATAAGGGTGGTGGCTTGTTTTAGTCGCCGCTGGAAGAAAAGAAAGAAATGGAGGCCTGCGAAGGAGAAGAGAAATTCATGGTTGGAGTTGTTGGAGTGGCGTAGGAGAGAGATGCTACCCTGGCTACTTTCAAAAAGAAAGAGAGCTTCACGGCAAGGTGGTGGACGCTGCTTCTGCTACTGCCGTAACCGCTGGGATCACGGTGGCAAAGAACAAGATTTTTACAGAGGAGAGAGAGAGAAATGTTGCAAACACCACATGAGATGTTTTGGAGGCCACTTGAGGTGGATGTGACATCCCAAAGAAAGGAAACAGTGATGGTGGTGGCTGAAAGCCACGGTAGAGAGAGAAAGAAGAAAAAAAGGTTGTTGCAGGAAAATTTGGCAGAGGAGGCTGGTTTTTTCCCAACTTTGGGTTGATTTGCTTCTCCCCCGGCCATGGAATTCTCATCTATTTATAGACGATGGAAGAGGGCAATCTTGTTTATATTAAAGAACAAATTATAGCCCTTGATTCGATTGGAAAACATCCCAACCGTTGGCTCAAAGTATGCATATTGCACTGTCAAATTGTAGGTGCAGGCAGCCTGAGGTGGCCTCTTTGGAGTGATGACACATTCGTTTATGTGCCAGTAAACCAGTGACGACCATACACAGACGTAAAGGGATGTTTGGTGATCAGTTTAGTGCATGGTTTGGCAAATTTAGTGGACGTTAAGTGCATGAAATGCACCTACAGAGGAGGTGACTAGACCAATTTTTCCAGAAAAATAAAAATGATAATGAATAGTAACCAGAGACGAGTCGTCTGGCTCCCCATTTTTTTAACTCAAAACGGCACCGTTTTAGGTTTTAAATAGGGATTTCTTCAAAGTTTAAAACAGTCCTCTAACTTTCACTTTTATGCAATTGTACACCTATTTGACCTAGAGTTTTGATTTAATGTAATTACACTCTGGCCGAATTTCAATTGGAACCCTGGATTATCTCGTCTTTTGCATATTAGTCCCTAGTCTCGGATTTTTATTTAACCTCTAATTGACTGTTAAATTTTTAATTTTTTCAATTTAGTCCCTGATTTTTGTCAGTTAGGCCCCTATAGTCCGACACCTTTTACAAGTTGGTCCCTGGCTGTGAATTTTTTTACCCAAAAACTTTAATTTTCTTGCAATTTGACCCCTAATTTCAATCAAATAACTTGGTAAAAATTAAATTTGGTCTAAATTCCAATATTCTCAATTAAGCCTAAATTAGACCCCAAATTTAATTTTCACCAATTAAACTCCAAATAAAATAAATTTAACCCATTTAAAGTATAATTAAGTCCTTGCACTTAATTAAATCCTTCAATTGGATCCAAACTAATTCTTAAACATAATTAAAATTTAATTAGATCCATGATTAAATCAAATTAGCCTATTGAAAATTTAAGTATATAAAGAAGACTGAATTTTTATGCAAATTTATCCAATAATCATTTCATTTGACATTAAATTTGTATTTTTTCTTTATTTTTGGGCATAATGGGGGACAATTATCCTTGAATCTCCTCTAAAAATTACAATTTGATATCCCGACCTGCTTTCTCCACGTTGCTATTTTTTATTTTATTTTTTTATTTTTATTTTGAAAATAAATAAATTTTTGGGGGAACAACCCAAAATTAGGTTATGACAGTTTTTATAAAATTTATTAGAAATTGTATTCGTTTTCCACACACCAAATTTGACATCATTTTGTCTTCTAAAACTCCAGTTATGGGTAACGTTCTGAGTATTGTTTGGGTTTGATTGGAGGACAGATTCAAACTTTTTTTTTGTGGACATGTTCATAAAAGTTGTAGGTCTATCTCTAAACTTTGAAGAACAATAAACCAAATATCAATCCAAGATCCACAACTCTAGATATGATCAAATGACTTAATGGTGTTTCAGTTTGATTTAGTATCTCTTCTCTAACCCTAGCCCTTCCTTTGTCCTTTTGTTTTTCATAGTTAATCACATCCATCAATCTTTTGAATTATGATATTTGCCTATATTTAAAATGAGTATTTACCATAAATCAAATTTATCTTATATTATCAGACTTGTTATTATAGAACATGCTCAAGTTAAGAAGTTATTGATACTTCAAATGCAAAATGATAATATAAAACTTTGATAAATATATCAAGCCCAAGTTAATAATACTAATAATAATTGATTTCAACATTCATATAATATTAATTGTAATAAAAATTATAATATTTATATCATAAATAATAATATTTTTAATTATAATAATAATATTTATGATATTATTAATACTATTTTTTATATTGATACTTTTAATTACAATAAAAATAATAATATTTATAACACAAATAATATTTTTATATTAAAACTTTTAATTCTATTAAAAAATAATATTTACAATACAAATAATAATATTTTTAATATTAATACTTTAATTATAATAAAAATATTTATAAGACAGGTAATAATATTTTTCATATTTATAATAATAAAATTTAAAATATAAATAATAATATCATTGGGTGTGATTGCACTACTAAATCTAAAGATATTAGATCTCGCTGTCGCATGTTAGCCAGACTCGAGATTGATGGGTTTGACAGAACAACCATGCCCAACCCTCACTTGGTTCATTTTGAAAGTGTGTTGGGTCTAGCTTGACTGTCAAACCTAATAAAGTTTGGTCCAATTACCAAACCAGCCATAATAACTTTTGATAACTTTTGATAGAATAGATAATGCTCTCAGTTGTCATTCATGCCAAAAAAACATACCAAATAAATGCCCCCGAGGGCTCTGTAGTATTTATAATATAAATAATATTACTTTTAATATTAATATTATTAATTATATGAAAAATAATAATTTTTATAACACGAATAATACTATTTTTTATATGAATATTTTTAATTATAATAAAATAATAATATTTATAACATAAATAATATTATTTTTAATATTAATAATATGAATTGTAATCAAAATCATAATATTTATATCACAATAATAATATTTTTAATATTAATATTTTTAATAACAATAAATATTACAATATTTAGAATATAAATAATAATACCAAACTTGTCTTACCAAAGTTTATAAAATAATATTTTTTTAAATTTTTTTTAACAACAATAATAATGATAATTGTTATTTTATTTTTTATTTTTTGCTATCTTAATATTAATAATTTTAATTACAACAAAGATAATAATATTTAAAATACAAATATTAATATTTATCATATTAATAATAATATCATACTTACCTTACCAAAGTTTTCACAGTAATAAATTTTTTATAATAATAATAATAATTATTATTATTATTACATTTTTTTTTATTTTTTTCTTACATGGTCTGTCGTTCATAATGCTTTCATGTACGATAAAAATTCCAGTGTTTTAGAGTTTTGTTAATATCAAAGCAATTGTGGAAGTCAACAATTAATTGTTTCTTGATTTACAATCCACGCATGTACAGTTTATAGTGAATTATCTCTCAATTTACAGTGCTTTCATGTACAGTAGAAATTCCAGGTGTTTTGTAGGTGTGTCCGTGGAAAACGTTAATCTAACCTTTTTAAGAGGTTAATTACGGGGTTGAGTCTCTTCTTCCCCTCCCTTGGATAAATGGTTTTTGCTTTTGTAGCTTCATAGAATATGTGATCAAGATATCTTGGTGATTCATGGCGGGCAGCAATGGTAGAGCTTCCCAAGACAGAATCCGATAGAAATAGCATGGCCGGCAAGAATTCCTGCCCGGCCCGAAGCCAAAACCGCGCCTGAAAATTTGGAATAGGCGCATCTTTGGACTGTTGAGGTTTTCTCATTCGAAATACAGAGATTGTCTATGTACAGGGCGGAGGCACCATGGCCACTCACGATGATTTTTGAAACTTTCCACTGCAATTTAAATGTGTATACAGTGTATCATTTATTGTCAAAAAGAAAAAGTTTATTGATAAATATAAGATATATAAATAAATTTATGTGAAAATTGTTATATTTTGTATTAATTGATCCTATTTTGTAATAATATGATATATTGTCATGATAAAATTACACAAGAGGCATACAAAAAAATTAACTTTTGTAAATCTGAGGAATATAGTTAGATTTTATGTTTACTCTTTAATAATAATAAATTTAAAGTAGGAACACTAAAAATTTAAATAATTATTAAAATTAAAATTTATGAAATTAATTAAAATTTACATTCACTCCAACATTTATATTAATAAAAAAAATTTCTCTTTATGTCGTGACGCAGTCACATCTTGGGTACATGAGATGCATTTAACCTGCTAATAATCATAGGGGTCCTACTTCGCTGCCCAAAAGTAGGTTAGTTTTATTGCTCAGAGGACGTATAGTTACTCTAACAGTAGCTTTCTGATTGAAGTGCAATAAGAAAAGGCAACAATAAATAATAATAATAATAATAATAATTAAAAAAACAAATAAAAAATAATAATAATTAAAAAAAATTTAAAAAAAAACAAATAAAAAAATAGTAATTAAAAAATAACTCAGATTTTAAATTTATTTTTTAATAATTACAAGTTTAAATCTTTTAAAATCATTACAAATTTATATAATTATTAATTTTAAAATATATAAAATTAGTTAAAATATACACTAATATTTATATTAATAAAAAAATAAAAATCTGACTTTTCATTATATTAATAAAAAAATAAAAAAATAAAAATCTGACTTTCCATCATAAGATAAGTGAATAATAGAGTGGCATGTATTTTATGCTATATTTAGAGTTGCTCTAGTTTTATAAAAAATTATTTTATAAAAAAATAATATATATTTTAAATTATTTTGATGTAATAATATTATTTTTTTTTAAATAAATATTATTATGATGGATCGACGACGGCATAGACACTCCAAGATAGGTTAGGCAAGAGAGCAATTAATAGATTAAGTGCATCTCCTCCATTTATGATCACGAAAACGGCTTCTCTTATTCAGCACATGTTTTGATGAACGATGATGAAAATTACTCGCATCGCATAATCATTAATTATGCATGGAAGGTGAGTTTTCCTCTTCAGAGCTTGCATCTGTTTTATCATCATGACTTCACCTTTTTTATTTTTTCTATGTATATATAATTAACTTGGTAATGTCCAATGTATCCTATTAAAAATATAATTTTACCCTAATTGCAAGCTTTGTTATTTTTTTAGAAGGACAAGAATATCATTTTACCGTTCCTGTTGAACAATAAAATATGCATTAGGTTATGGTGTTTTACTAATTACTTTTTTTGTAATAATCCAGGTAGTTCCCACCATATTCTACTTATATTTTAATGTCTAATAATTTTTATTTTTATAACATGATCAAGTTGATTTTAAAAATACGTGCAGAGCAACTACCCACATGCATTGTTATAAAAATGAAACGTTTTTTTATTTTATTTCTAAAAAAAATACATATAACTTTCTTATAATTGATATATATATATATATATATATATATATATGTATATGTATATATATATATATATATGAAAAACATTATTTCAATCTATTTTTTACTGTAATTACAAATAACTTGATGCAAAGTTTTTCTAAGAATTTTTGTCCAAACTATTAAATATTAAAGGGTGATTTAAATTTATGTTTTAAACTATCAAACAACTTAGAGATAAATAAAGATAGAATTTCAGAAGTTAGAAAAGGCCCAGAGAGGCTAGGGAAAGCCTTTGACATTGTGGCCCTTTTAGGATTAGGAAAGCAATAGCCCAGGCCATAAAAACAATATTTCTGGCCCATTCTTCCATGGATTCGCAGATAAATTATTTAACTAGGAACTTATGAGTTCTATTTAGAGCTTGGATCCTCGTAAATGTCATGCCCAGTAATGAAAAGCTCCCACGTGATCGGAAAAAGAAAACTTCCTTGTTTTTCTTTTTTCTAGAAAGGATCGTATTACAAAAAAAAAAGATATTGCTGCTCCTACCTTATAGTTTGTTAATTTCACTTTACAATATTATTTAGATATACACGAACAGCCCTAATTAGATTTTATAAGTGAAAATACTAAATATTATTTTTTTTTTTGTTTTGATTAACGTGGGTGTCCGGGCCAGCTTGCGTGCACCACGACTAATCCCACGGGCCCTAAAGTTAACGACCATGTAAGTCTCCAATGGCCATCATATGAGCAACGAAGAACTCAAACCTGAAACTACAGAGGGAGCAAACCCCTTGATCCCAAATCCTTACCACTTGGCCACCACCGATATGGTTACAATTTCATTTTTATTATCACCAGTTAGCCTTTCACAGCTTCAAATAACACTACAATTCTACACAATAATGCATGAACCCAGACTGGAAAGTTCCCACGCAATTTGCCCCTGAATTCTCTTCCTCCAGTTAATTCGTCACTTTCTCTCTCTATTTTTCCCAATCCCTCAACTCTCTCTCTCTCTCTCTCTCTGATTCACTAGATTGATTATAGAAAACACTTAATCACAATCCTATACTACATAAGTGGAGAGAATTTAGAGAGAGTGAAGGATAAAAAATAAAGTCTCCAAGCTTCATTTCATTTCATAGCTGGCGGTTTTCTATCAAGGAGGAGGAGGGGTTTTTTTAAAAAAAACTGTGAAAATGCCACTCATCTTTGCAATATTTTTTTTAAGATGTTCCTATCAAAAACTTTCATGGCAGGTCATAATAAAATATTTTAGTATTGTTATTAAATTTAGTGTAATGATTTAAAGATAAAGAATAAAACAATAAATTAAATTAAATCAACTCTCAAATCTATCTTTCAAGTTATGAATTTTATTGAGATGAATTAATTTTTATTTTATTTTATTATGTGATAAAAAACATAAAAATAATTTTATTTTATTTTATTATATGATAAAAAACATAAAAATAGATTTACAATCAACTAAATAATGGAAAGATAAAATTTAATAAAAGCTTAACATTAAAAAATAAAATGAAAGGCACTCAAATGACCAATAAAAAAATATTCTAAAACAATATAGATTACCATTGACCCTAAGTGGCCTAAACGTCTCATCTAACCCAGGACTCAGGTACTGAATTGAGCCATTAGCTTTGCTGAATTTTATAACCATGTGTAAAAACTTTGCCCCTGTCACGGTTTGTTTTTTCTTTTATATTTTGATATTTGCTTAAAAATAAGCAACACATCTAGAATGATGGTGGCGAAAGCAGAATTGATGGCAGTGCTATGATGCGTTTTTACCAGCTCTTGTTGCAGCCCAATTCATCATTATTAATGGGAAGCATCCTTGATCAAAGCCCAGGCCCATGTGTTCAAGTTAATATTTTTTTATAAGAAGCAGATGGCTCTTTTTTTAAAAAAAAAAAATATATACAGACAATAAATTATTTATCACATAAAAATTGATATTGTTCACGGTGTAGCTTGAACTCGTGACCTTGGCTCATGGGTACGCGTTATTTATTTGTTGTGTCAATAATAAATATATTTAAAAAGTAGAGCCGCTCGCAGACATCAACAGATCACCGAATCACGCTCCCTCACCAAGCAAATAAATACAGGGGCATTGTCGGAAATACATATTACTCTGTTTATTTTTAATTATTATTATTAAAAGCAAAGCAAAGCAAATAAACGAGCACGCTCAAATATTGCACTTTTGTTTAGCTTCATATTTATCTCTCGCCCTCTGTCTTCCTTTGTTTGCGTTCTGTTTTCTCGCGGCGGAGGAGGAGGTGGTGGTGGTGTTGCAGCAATTCACGTCTCCTCTTCGGAATCACTCTTCGCGTGCTTGTCTCTCTCTAAATTAACAAACTATAAAGTACAACCATGGCGTCGGAAAATTTCACCGACAAGAACGTGGTGTTCAGAAAACTGAAAGCGAAATCGGAGAACAAGGTTTGTATATTTTCTGTGGATCTGGAAATTGTATTATATATTTGGATCTGGAATTTATGATTTGGTGTGTTTGTTGTTAGATGTGTTTTGACTGTAATGCCAAAAATCCTACTTGGGCTTCTGTAACGTACGGGATCTTCCTTTGCATCGATTGCTCTGCTTTTCACCGTAGTCTTGGTGTACACATCAGCTTTGTTAGGTATATATTTATTTTTTTCTGTTTAATGATCTGATATTTTGTATTTTATTTCTGGATCGGATAATGTGGGATGATGAGAATGGTAGGACTTAGATCTGGAGATTAATCAATTTTTTTTTGCGGAGAGATGATGTGTCATCAATGCTTTGGAAACTAAGCAGAGAGCAATCTAAGTATCATAATATATCAGAGGAATGCTTCCTCTCTAAAACCATCCCACATCTCGTCAAACTTTGTACTGTACGTGTTTATTAGACTGGAGGATTGAGTTCTGAATCTTAACCAAGTTCTGGTGAGATCTTTGCTCTCGTTCTATGCAACCAATAGGGCCTGTAGCAGGCGAGCATGTATTTCAATACTTCCACGTTCTTCTTATGTTAGGAAAGCATGCCAGGCGTATAGCGAGATGGAAAAGGTGGTTACTTGATGGTAGAGATTTTCCACATCCGTGCATAACATCCTGTGTCTCTCCCCACATGAATTTCTTGTTATTTTCTGGTGGATGCATCTACCGGTAATTCATACAAGCTGGAAAACTACTTGAGTTTCCCTTACAATTTTCTGTGTAGAATTATCGGTGACGCAGAGCATTCCATGGATGTGTTTGTTTTTAGAATTAGAGGCTTTTCACCTTAGTGTTGTTCCGGGGGGCATCTCTATTCCCTTTATCCTCCTTTCTTCTAGCGTTTCTTTTCAGGAATGACTGTGATGCAATGTTATTTCCGTATTCATTTAGGTCTACGAATTTAGATTCATGGAGTCCAGAGCAACTGAGAACAATGAGCTTTGGGGGAAATAATCGTGCTCAGATTTTCTTTAAGCAGCACGGATGGACTGATGGGGGGAAAACTGAGGCCAAGTATACATCTAGAGCTGCGGAGTTATATAGGCAATTACTTTCAAAAGAAGTTGCTAAAAGCATGGCTGAAGATGCTGGCTTGCCATCATCACCTGTTGCTTCTCAGGCAGCCCAAGCAGCAAATGGACTTCCTGATGTCAAGATTAATGACACTCCTAAAGAAAGCTCAGTAGGAAAACAAGAAACACCTGATATAGTTCGTTCCCCAAAAGCTTCTCACACAGTTATTACTAGTTCTGTGAAGAAGCCTCTTGGTGCAAAGAGAACTGGGAAAACAGGGGGACTTGGTGCTAGAAAGCTTACTGTAAAGGTAGGCCTTCGCCTCTTTGCTTTTAGAATTATCATCAGTTATCATAGAAGCATATGTCAGTTTGACACTTGTTACCAAGCCTTCTTTTTCCTAATAGTCCTTTAAACTGCAGCCTAGTGAAAATCTCTATGACCAGAAGCCTGAGGAACCAGCACTTCCTGTGCCTTCCACAACTAACAACACCACCACAAAATCCGGCACATCTTTTGCATCTCGTTTTGAGTATGTAGATAATGTCCAACCTGCTGAGCTGATTTCTGGTGGCCCACAAGTGATTAGCCATGTATCTCCACCAAAGTCATCAAGCTTTTTTGCAGATTTCGGGATGGATAGTGGTTTTGCTAAGAAAGGAAGCTCAAACTCCTCAAAAGTTCAAGTAAGCTCTTTAATGTGTATTATCTGCTTATAGTTAATGTAGAAAACCAAGTAATAATTACACTGCCAGCAAATAGTCCGCCAGATAATGCAAAATCACCTAATTGTTACAGAGTTATCTTCTTAATAGTACAGCCTTCTAATTCGATGTCAAAAAGATACTGAAATTTTGGTTTCATCTGCCAACTGAATTTATATTTTTAATTAATTACCTGTTAGGTTTTATTTCTCTTCCCAAATCTGGTTTAATTTCGTGGTAAGTTGCTTCCAGTCAGCATTGTTTTTTTTCCCACACCACAATTTAGTGCTTAAACAAATTTTTGCATGTTTTATTTATGTGTCTATGCAGAGTTGCAAAGGGAAATAAATACATTTATGTACGGAGCACAAATCTTGAGTTTGTAAAATTTGTGAGGAACATGAGAAGCATCCATGTTCTTCCATTATGTATTTACAAGTTGGCCTGTCAAATTGTACATGTCACTTTGAGCGACTGATTTTCAGCAAAAACAAAGAGGCATCAATGACATTTAGCTTGGAGTGACTTATCCATACTGGTTTAAATTGTCTCATATGCTATTAAAAATGGAGATCTGTTTTTGATTTTTCAGCATGCGAGCCTAGATGTAATTATGTTTATCCAGTAAAAGTAATAAGAGAAGTCAGTTCTCATGGAATATTTAAGGGAAAAGCAATAGAATGACAGCTTGGTGTTTTTACCTGTAACCATACACTGGAGTTTCTTCAAGTTTATTTTATTTTGTATTGTAATGTCATTCATTTGATTTCACAAGGTTTGGTTAGATTTTTGAGTTGATATTATAAAAAAAAATTCGTGAGCTGATAGGTTTCCTAATTCTCCACGTGCAAGTCTTGTGGTGCTTACCCTTATTACATAAATGTTATTCTTGTTAGTATGATTATCCCTTACTGAATAACAGGCACGTTAAATTGTATTCGCATTATCAACGGTGTGTATATTTTGTTCTGAGTTTACCTGTACGTCCTCCCTTTTCAATCAGAAGATTCAAAACATGGTTGATTTTGTGTGAGAGTTCATGTCTAAGAACTATGAAGATACATATCACGGAATAGGTGATGTTTCTCTGTTTGTCAGTTGTGATACTTCTGCTTTGAGTATTCCTGTGTCATTGTGTCTCTAGCGACATTTAAAAAGGATCTTAATATCAGTGGTTCTTGTCACAGTCAACATCATTCTTGGTATGGTGTGTTTTTCATTATTTATTTATATTATTATCATCAATCACTTTGCTTATTTTGTGGGCATTGCTTGTGACATTGGAGACATTTTGCCCTTTGTTTTTGGAATTTGTTCGATGACTTGTGATTTAGTTAGCTATGAATTATCTTGTTTTGCTCTGTACTTGTTTTGTCCTTACGTGCTGTTATTATCAGATTCAGGAAACAGATGAAGCAAGAAAAAAGTTCTCGAATGCAAAATCAATCTCATCAGCCCAATATTTTGGTGATCAGAACAAAGCTGATGCTGATGCTCAAGTTTCATTGCAGAAATTTTCTGTACACACTCTTGCTACTACTATCTAAATATAATAAATTTTATTTTGTATAGAGTGACAGGTTTCGAGAATTCTTGGTGTTTCATTTTTCTCTGTTTTTTCTACTGTTAGTTCATCCTCGTCTGCTCTGTCTGGTTGTCAATGGATTGAAATTATCCATTATTTTCTTGTTCCAACCAGAAGTTACTTTACTCTGCCCTGGGTTCCTTCTTTTTTCCCCTGCTAATGTCTAGCCTTATGTAGGAAGAAAAAACTGTGGTTCTTGAATGACATGTGAGTGAGAATTCCGATGCGTCCCCTCCTCATTCCAAACTTAGTTTTTTAGCATGCAGGGAAAATGCCAAAATGATGCAAGTCATATAAAGGTGCTTTTTGACTGAGAACCACATGGGCAATTTGGAGTGGAATCACCAGTAGTTAGTCTTCCATGCGACATATATCATTCTTATCTAGCTAGGCGACCTCCGCATCCTGTTGTGCACATCCTAGCTGCTTTAACTCTAATAGACATCAGCCAACTAATTTCTAAGAAAGGCCCACGACTAAACACAAAATCCTGGCTTTCCTTGTTTTTTTTTTTTTTTCAATTTGGGGCTAAGGATTGTCAGTTTACTATTTCAGGGCTCCTCTGCTATATCAAGTGCTGTTCTTTATGGTAAAAGCGAAGATCAGACTATTGATCTTGCTGCGAGTGACCTCATCAATCGGATCTCATTCCAGGTATGATTTGCATGTTTTGGTGCTTAAATATTCGAACAAACTTCCGTTAAATAGGATATTTTTGGTTTCACTCATAGGTGTTTCTCTTTCCTTCCTTTTTTTTATTTTTTAACTTTGACTGTCTTGTTTTCTTCTCATGTTTACCCTCTCAGGCCCAACAAGACATCTCTTCTCTGAAGAATATTGCAGGAGAGACTGGGAAGAAGCTCAGCTCCTTCGCATCAACCTTCATGACTGATCTTCAGGACAGGATCCTCTGATGAAATTGATGGGTTCTGTGTTTGAGAATTTTCAAGTTTGCTACATTGCCCATCAATATTTGTGTAGTGTAATGTAAAATGAGTCCATATAAAATTCTTTTGGAAGAAAAATAAAATTTAAGACTTCTCAGGTCTTTGACAGATTTGTGTTATTATTCTGTAGTCCAGGTTTTGGGATCCTTTATGTTATAGTTTCTTGCAATGTACTGAAGAAAGAGACGGAGGGATTGAAAATATGGACAGTTTGTTCTGTTTAAGGGGGGGTAATGCATGGAGCAGAGCTGCACATTACCTAACTCTTTATTTTTGTATTCTGAAAACATTTTTGGAAAAAAAAATAATTTTTTATTTTTTTGAAATTAATAATTTTTTATTTTTTTCATTTATTAATATCAAAAAAATTATTTTAATATATTTTTAAATAAAAACAATTTTATCAAACTTCCAAATGTAATTGCAAAGGAATCAATAATCAATGTCCGACGCGTTTAGTATATATGCTAATATGGTGGCTGGTTATTTGTTATCATTTAAAATAAAGAAAAAAAATATTAAAAAAAAAAACGTTTTTGGAATGTAAAAATAGATGGTGCTAAACGAGTCTGCTCCAGGTACTGTACCCTTTTGTTGTTTTGTTTTGTTTCGTCGATAATTTCATAAAGAGTGTAGGGATTATTTTGACAACAATTATTTAGGGATGGCAATGAACAGGTTTATTCGTGTTGTAACCATCATGACTTTTATGTGGTCCGGTTAGATGGAGTAGATAGTATTTTCTCTTCTTTAAACAACCATTGTACGACCCAAACCTTATATATATATATATATATATATATATATATATTTTATTCTAACGGTATTTGATATTAATACTTAATAATAGTAGTATTTGATTTAAAAGGCTTGGGGTTTTTGAATAATTAACTTTCATTGTAACTCCTGTCACGTTTCTTGTTGTACATTTAAATAAAAAATTTAAAAAATATTCAACTATTGAATATATAATTTAAATCATAAGTTTAGTTAGTTAATCCTATAAATATATTTTTTATTATATATTTAGATAAATAATTATTAAATTTTTTTATTAAACTCAATTGAGTCTGTTACCTCTATATCATGAGATTAATCAGTTAATTTTGGACAATTAAGAATTTCTTGATTTGTTTTGGTTGCACATATAATTCTTTATTTAATTAATTAGTATGTGCATAAACTCTTAAATTTAGAATTAAGATTTTTTTTATATATCATTTTTATTTTTTTAAGTTAAAAAAAAATTATTTAACACTTAACCAACATGTAAATCAAAATATTTAATTTATAATCATTTTTTTATACCATCGATTTGAATTCTACAGTTAAAAGATTTTATTATGGGTTAGAAAAGAAATCTAATTTCACGTAAACTTCTTGTTCGTTTTTTATTAATTCATTTTAGCTTATAAAGTTTTAAATTTGATAATTTA
The DNA here is from genome assembly GCF_000495115.2 of Populus euphratica. Classification (NCBI taxonomy): domain Eukaryota; kingdom Viridiplantae; phylum Streptophyta; class Magnoliopsida; order Malpighiales; family Salicaceae; genus Populus; species Populus euphratica. The sequence continues at coordinate 1,396,235 of NW_011499875.1, read as the reverse complement.
ATCTTAATTGAAAATCACTTGGTCTTGACTTTGAATCTATTTATTAATGTGGTTGTGGTCTTGACTTTGAATCTATTTATTAATGTGATTGTGATTGCTTTTCAAATAATTTTTCATATTGAAATGCATGTCAATAATATATTTTTTATTTTTTTAAATTATTTTTGACATCAGTACATCAAAATGATCCAAAAACATATAAAATATATTAAATTTTAACAAAAAAAATAATTTTTTTTAGAAACACAATTTGCAAGCGGTACTTTCTTGAACAATGATAAAATTAAAAAACAAAAACCATAATAAAAAGACATAAAAATTGATGACATTCTAGAAAAAATATATTTAGATCCCTCGTCATGACATTCTAGAAAAAATATATTTAGATCATGTTTAATTTTAAAAATAATACAATCCATACAATTCCTTTAAATTCTAAAAATTTAATTTTAATATAAACATTTATAAAATCATGTTTTAGAGATGAAAGAAATTGTGGGTTCTAGTAACAAAGAGAAAAAATTAGCATTGTTACTGATTATACTTGTTTAGTTATTGTTAATAATTTTTATTTATATTTATTGATATAGATATTTTTAATTTATTTAATCTCTCTCACACACATATATAAAACTTTTTAATCTTGACTTAATTCTCTTATTTAAGGATTTTGGAAGATCTTGTATGTTTAGTTTTTTTATTGAAAAAAAAATAAAATCCAACCCGCGACAGAGTACGGACATGAGGAACCTCCTCTCCACAGTGAAAGAGAAGAAAGTTGAAATCGAGTCGAGAAGCCACGATAGCATTCACACCCGAAGGGGTCGCCTTCAATGTTTGTTTCCTCTTGGTCTGTTACCGACAAACAAAAAACAGAAACAAAAACCATAAAAAATGGGCGCTTCCATTTTCCCTCCAACTCCGCCTCCTTGAATTTAACTTTTCCTTTTCCCTCCAACTCCCTCTCTTACAACAACCATAACAATATCCCCCAAATTGTTTTCGACTTCAAAACCCTCTCTCTCGTCATGGAGGTTTCAACCGAAGCAGACTTTGACGTGCCTTCTAAAACCAAAACCCTAGATTCCAAATCTTTTATTCATGCTCATGGCTTTTCTACTCAGTCACAGATTGAAGCCCTAAATAACGGGCTACTCGGAGACCCTGTGATTTCCCCCAATTCCGAGTTAAGCTGTGGAGGCCAGTGTTTGGTTCCTCTATCATCAAATTCAAATGGGTTTTCACTAACTTCAACTTCAATGCCTCGCTCTGAAGAAACCCTAATCGGCACTTTGCTTCCTCATATCTTAACCTCAGGTAGCCAGATCTCGGTTTCTTCCCAGTCAAATCAGGACTGGTCTGGGTCTTTAGTAGCTAATGGTAACGAAGATGGGTTTCTATTAGATTCTGACCAGCGCTTGGTCGCTCGTTGTGATAATGACAATGCTATTTTTGATGTTGATAATAGAGAACCTGATTCACCTATGCGAGCAGAACCTGAGAATTCGTGGCTTGTTCATGGAGATGTTGAGCATGAGGAAGGGGGTCTTGGTGATGATGGTGAGAAAGAGGATCCAAGGCAAATTTTTCGTTGTGAACCTAATTATCACCAAATTTATCATCGTCGGGGTCATTTTGATCCTGAATTCCAAGAAAATCATCCGGATTTGTCTCCTCCTTGGATTAAGAGGTTTCGTGGATCACAGGTTCCTCAATGGAGGAATCGTTGGGATGACAGAGAGAAGACAAGGAATCAAGAATACGGGCCTCCTGGTTTTATGCAGGAAACTGGACCTACTGGTGTGGTATGTCTATCAGAGGATATCATTTTGAATTTGTCTGGTGTGTATGTGTTTGTTGATGTTTATGCTTTGTGATATTAATGTTTTCTTGGTTTTTTTTTGGTGCTGGTTTTGCAGGGTGCTGGGCTTTTTAATAAAGGAAACACGTGCTATATTAATGCAGTCCTGCAATGCTTTACGCATACGGTGCCTCTTGTTCAGGCTCTTCGTTCTTGCAACCATGCAATGCCCTGTGAGTATTGGCAGTAGCTACTTAGGAACTGAATTTGTTTGTTGTACTTAATATTTACGGCTGGACATTTTGAATTTTCAGGTAGAACTGAAGGATTCTGTGTTCTTTGTGTTATCCGTGATCACATTGAACTTTCTTTAGCTTCATCTGGAAAGATCCTCGAGCCTTTGAAACTTGTCAACAATTTGGACAGTATCCTTTGCACTCTGTTTATTATTGTGCAAAATGGGCAGTGGATTTATCATCTCAAGTGCATTATGAAGTACTTTAAAAAGTATATTTATTGTGCATTATTGTTTAGTTTAATTTATATTTCTGTGCAGCTGAATTTTAAGTTTCAAGGGGCTGTCAACCACTCCCAATTGACATTTTTATACTATTGTGATTTTTCTCTACATTTCATAATATTGCTTGTATTTTGGATACTATGTTTTCTTCTGCAGTACCTATTTGATGTTTTTAGGAAAGTTTTTTTTTCCTGAAAAGTTGGGCGTACTGTGATTCTTAACCCATGAATAATTAGGTATTTCATCATTTTTTCATCGGTATCAGCAGGAAGATGCCCATGAATTCCTCCAATGCTTGTTAGAAAGACTTGAGAGGTGCTGTTTGGATTCAAGCCTAACTGATGACATCTCATCCTCCCAAGATAAGAACATAGTTGAGCGGGTATTTGGAGGTCGTCTTGTGAGCAAAGTATGAGTCAATGAGTGACTTTTCCCATTTATTTTCCTTTAATTAGAATATTGCTGATCTAAAAGAACATTTGAATCATTCATTTTCTTTTACTTCCAATGTTTAGTTGCGATGCTGCAATTGTGGTCACTTTTCTGATAAGTATGAGCCGCTGATTGACCTGAGTTTGGAGATTGAAGATGCGGACACGCTTCAAATGGCACTGGAGTCATTCACCAATGTGGAGAAAATTGAAGATTCAGAGACAAAGTTTATGTGTGAAAACTGCAAGGAAGAAGTTTCTAGGGAAAAGCAGCTTATGCTGGACAAGGCTCCTTCAATTGCTGCTCTGCATTTGAAGAGATTCAAGATTGATGGGACCTCTGTTGAGAAGATTGGCAAGCATGTGGAGTTTCCATTGGAGTTGGACTTGAAGCCCTACATCAATGACAATGATTACAATGATGTGAGTCATGGATTACTAGTATCAATATGAATTTAAAAATCCATAGATCACTTCAGAAATATTTCAATGGCAATGAAGATGAAGAGCGTGGAATATGCATGCTAATAGAAATTCAAAAATGAAATCAAGCGATGACTATTGTCCATTTAATTGATCTTTATGTCCACAAAGGTCAAGTGTGATGTTAGCTCGGGAAATAAATGATTGAAGAATTGACTCATGTCACCTTTAAATTGTTTGCGAGCATTTAATTAAAATCTTTCATTTTCTTGAAAACAGGTGGGCTTCAAGTACCAGCTGTATGCGGTTGTGGTGCATAAAGGATACACACTTACTTCCGGACATTACGTCTGCTATATAAGATCCTCTCCAGACACATGGCATAAGTTGGATGACCCAGAAGTAATAAATGCTAGATTCAATCTCTTTGTTGTTCATTGTTGTTGTTTGCTCTAAATCTCCTTATACAGTGCCCCATTGCATCTTTTTAAACCTATAAATAATAAATGATGAATGAGAATGTTATCATTAGTTGTATTTTGTGTTTATCATGGGATTATATTTCTAACACCTGTTGGTTAAGTCAGGTTTACTTTCTCCTGAACACGGATTTGTTCTGATGTGGAACTGTGTCACTTCCAATTGTTATCCCTAGAATTCCTAATTGTGGATTTTCAAAAGCCATCTTGTCCTAGATTTCAACATTTAACCCCTCTAATGTCAATTGTTTGGGAGGGGCCAAACCAATGAAGCCCGTAGGCTTACTGTTTGCTGGATAAATCATTAATTTATGAACAAATCTGCCAGCATCATGTGTATTGGGCATGGGTGTGTTCATGTGTGTATTTGATGGAAGAAATTGAAAATATTTTTCTGTAATTCTGCATGTAACACCTGTTAAGGGTTGATTGAGTTTGGTGTATGACCAAATAATTCTGAAATTATGATATTGGACAACCAAAATAACTGCCATATCTTTCAGGTCAGCAAGGAAAGGGAAGAATTTGTGCTATCTCAAGCTGCCTACATTCTGTTCTATGCCAGGGAGGGCACACCATGGTGTTCGAGTTTGATTAAACCACAAGAGTTTTGCTTGGATCGTAGCAACTCAAATACATCACCCAAGTCAGTTCTAGATAATGCTAATAATGAATGCATTAGTGTAGCAGATAAAGATAGTTTGGAGACCAGTGTAATTAAGGATGCAGTTGAGGCAACTTCAACTCACATTCCGTGTGAGAGAGAGTTTGAAGAGATTGTATCTAGACATGAAACTGAGGGAATTTCCTTTCAGATTTCCTGTGTCAACATGGTTGATGTTTCTCTGCCACATGGAGTAAGTGATGGCCACGATGGAGTTTTGCATGATGAGATGTTATGTTTTCCACCTGTTGAAGAAGATTACAGCAATCAGTGTGCTGAGAAAATTGGAAGAAAGGGTGATCTTCGTCCCTCAGCCCCATCCAGATCACCCACTCCAGATACATATTCTGGAGAACTGCCAGGTAAAGTCTTTCATTGAAGTCTTTGCATATTTCTTTCCTAAGTCAATATAACTGAAATGAGATAATGGAACTTTTCAGAAGCCAGACGTTGTATTCCACGAGAACATCTGAAAGTGGAGAACCATGTAAATTGTAAAAGATCATCTAAAAAGGTCACAAAGGATTCGCAGACAGCTGAAGCTCTTAGATGCATCAAGAGAATGCCAACTGCAAGGGGCATGAAACTTATGGCTGCCTTGCTTCCTAGGAATGACAAGACCAGACCAAGATCATCTCCATGTAAAAGGGCCAGCCCTCCTGGTTCTCGCCGTAAACCCATTCGCGTGGCAGTTATTCGATGAACATTTGAGGGTGTCTCATTCGGCTGTCTTGGTCTTTGGCCAACTTAGAACTAATATACTTAAAACGCAAAGTTTATACTTCACAGTGCATATTACCTTTATGAGCTGCTTCTCAGTTTCCCTTGTGATGTTGCTAAAGCAGGCATTCTGTCTCTTGGTTTGGGTATACTTTTTGGTCTGGGAAATGTAATGTTAAAATGAAATGAAGTTGAATCTGTTGCAATCTCGCATTCGAATTGAGAAATGGCCTTCGTTAGCAGCAATTTGAGCTTTGAGGCACGCATCAATGTGACATGGAATTCGACGCTCGATGAGTTTTTGTATGTAGCTGTCACTGCTTTTAGCTTCTGATGAGGTTTAATAGACTGATGAGTCAGGGTACTTCGGGCTGAGAAGGCTAGGGATTTGAAAAAATACGCATCCGTTTTAATACTCAATAGTCAATGCGTAAATATATACATATATAAAACGGAGTTTCTTTGTTTATGTCAAGAGCATACAAAGCCGATCCTAGTTTCCATCTTTTCTAAGGCCTCAATTTTGGATTTTTCACTACAGACAAGAACTGAATTGATTATAAAAGTATCAGAAAACCTTCATACCAATCCTTCCTTCTTTCTATAAGGAGCAGGAGCATTTGGTATGTTGGCAAAGCAGACGAAAGGCCACCAAGTTTAGTTAATTGACATGGCTGATTCATTCGCAAGAGGAGAAAGTAGTCACCAAGGAATGCCAGAGCCTATGCGAAGCAGCCAGTTTCCGGAAATTGCCAGCACCACCACTCAGGTGGTTCTAGTCATGGACGGACCCAAGGAGTTCACCATAAAGCCGCTTAAGTGGGCTCTCGAGAATATTTCAGCATCCGGTGGCATTAAGGTCACTCTCCGTGGAGCCATGCCACGGATCCATATTCCTCGTCAGTATCTAATCTTCTTTTGTGTGTGTGTGTGTGTGTGTGTGTGTGTGTGTGTGTGTGTGTGTGTGTGTGTGTGTGTGTACGCATATCTTGTGCTGTTGCAAATTGTGTACATAATTGATGAAAGTGAATAACCCGGGGCTTAACTCTGCTTTTTGGTATCATAAAAAAGGAGGCAAGATGTTTGGGCCGGGGGACTCGAAGAATTAGCTGTGGCAAAAGTGCAAGGCAACCAATGGATGACTAATACTTGCGATTAGTTATTTTTAAATTAGGTTTTATTTAAAAATATATTAAAATAATACTTTTTATTTTTTTTTAAATTATTTATGATATTAGAATAACCCCACAAACCCTACAGCCCCGTTTTCTGTCAAAACAGTCAGTTTCCACACCACCAACCTTCGATCGATATTTTTAAAACATAAAATCAAATAAAAAGAGTAATATATAAACAAGATTAATATGATTGACCTTGCAAAAAAAACAAATGGGGTATGGATGTATCAATTGGCTGATGTAACAACATCACTCGTTTGATATTGATATTGCTGCTAATTATTTCGCATGTAATTTATACAGGTTGTGCCACAAAAGGAAGTCGTAACTAATAGGGTATCCCTTGAAATTGGTAGTGGTAGGAAAACTTACGGGCCTCGAAGATTTTAGTGATTTAATTAGTTGTTCGGAGAAGAGACATGAACTTCTTTGCAGAGAAAGTTCCTTGTAGCATGGCTGTGATAGATGAAAACGGGGAGCCTGTAATCATCAGAACGCAGCCACCGGCTAGTAGTGCGGAGTTCACTCCCGTGGAATCACCAGCCACTTTTCTAACCTCTCCACTGTGATGTCTAATAATATGTAGCAAGTTCTAGAGGAGAAATCACCAGAGAAACATGAAGATCACTGTCGAGAACGTTTCCTTTTGGTTCATTATGGATTTGTAATTCAAAAAATAATAATTTAGGAATGAAAATAAATAAAGAATTGATTTAGAGGTCTGAAAACATTGTTTTTAAGGTTTTTTGTCTCATAGAACAACAATATTTTTATAATATAACTAAATCCTCTAAATCTCTAAAAAATAAAAGAAAATATATTTATTTTTGTATATATTTTTTCTATATAGTAATAGATTTATATAAATTTGAAATATTATGATGAAACATTATGATTATTAATAAAATTTTATAACTGAAACAATTATATTTTGAATTAAAATGAATAGCCGTTATTTATTTTATCTCAACATTAATAAATATTAAAATAAATTATGAAAATTAAAAAATAAATTATAAAAAATTAATATCATTAACCTATTGAGTTTTAACTTTTAATATTATAAATATCTATATAATAGTATTAGAAAATTCATTAGAATCCATCTATCATGACTTTTACTTAATTTATTATAAATTCACACTTTCTATTTATCATGATTTTTACTTAATTTATTATAAATTCACACTTACAAATTATGAATATTTAGAAAAGAATATTTTTTTTAATACGAGATAAATAACTTGTATTTTTATTTATTTATAAATTACACCTTCAAGTAGTCATAAATTTCTTTCTGTTCGGATTGATTTAGCAAAGATCATAACAAAATTGGGAAAGAATAAGCTTTGATTACGATTTAGCTGTTTTGAAGACATTATTTTCAGATACTAGGATATAATGCTGCAGGTAAAGGCTAAGAATATGGTATAAAAACTCTATCAGTAAAGGAAAAGGGAAAACAAAGTTGCGCGGCTGACAATAATTGCCTCCTCCATTGAAAATCTTGTGGACAGTTATGGGATTCTTGCATAATATTTGTGCACTTGATTCATATTTTATATAGAACCACAATTTTTTTAGTAATAAACATCTTCATAAAAAAATATAATAAATAAATAGATTGGAATAAAAAAAAAATAATAAATAAATAGATTGGAATAAAAAAATATTTTTATTATTGTTTTAACATTTTGAGTATCGATTATAATAATTCAGGTTATGTCAACATGATTCAACTAAAATCCATTGAATAAAAATAATAACTATTGAGTAAACTTTAAAAAATCAATTAAAAATAAATGGGTCGAAGCCCAATTATATTTTCACTTATCTTTCTTACGAATTCAATGCTCATTTTAAAAATTGTTTAGAAAACAAATCTCTTTTTTTTATAAATACCTACATTAAAATCTTTTATATAAATATTTAAAATCAATGTATATCAACCCCCCCCCCCAACCCAATTTTAACATTACATAGTTTTAATGTCCAATGAGATGTGACAGCTCCTAAATACAATTTTCATTAATATCATATACCTCACACATTCATATTATATAAAAAAAATTTATTGGCAAGAGGCCTTGCAAATGGGTTAACATGATCCACCAAGACTTATTGAATAAAAATAATAACTATCAAGTTAACTTCGAAAAATCAACAAAAAATAAATGGGACAAACCCAATCATATTTTTACCCTTATAATTTCAATGTTTCTTTTCAGAAACCATTTAAGTTTCTAAAATTAATAAAAAGAATTTTTATTGATATTTTAACTTATTTTTATTAAAATTAATAAAATTTGGTCAATTTATCTTCCTTTTTTCTATATCCAACCAATTAATCTGATTCTCTCTCATTTATATTCAGAAAAAAATCCTTCGCTGAGCTGTTCTTGACAGGGTTTTTTTATTACTATTCATTTTGTATTCTTAGCTCGCACTCCCATGAAAGATCGAAAGAACAACATCAATATGTTGTCATTTTGTATTCTTAGCTCGCACTCCCATAAAAGATCGAAAGAACAACATCAATATGATGAGGATGATGATGCATATAATTCTTATTACAAGTTAATCATTCACCACAAAAATGAAACACGCGACATGCAACAAACCAAACAGGTTAACTTGATGGGATGTTTCTCATTACATTAAAAGAACCCACACAGGATTTGAAGCCACAGAAGAAATGGAATCTATCAAATTCATTTTATTTTTGGTCGAGCGGTACCGGACAAGAACATTTCGATTTCATCAAGAGAACTCCTCCCTTCAGGCCTATTCACTTTCTTCACATAATCACAGGCAGCTCTTTCCAAACTATACTCATCTAACCCCGCTCTCCCACACCTAACCCACATCCTCTCCCCAAAACTCCTATGAGCAAAATATGCCTCAGCATCCACCAAAACGACTCTGCCCTTTTCACCCTCCTCCGCATCACTCTTTTCCCGCATGATTACCTGAACCGGACGCCTCTCATAGTGGCCAACACCCGTGCCCTCCAACTCATCTAATGAAACGAGTCCTTTCGTTGTCACGGAGTATAGCTCGCCATTGATTTGGTGACCTTCGCTACCAGGGAGGCACAGCATGTATGGAATCCCATAGGGGCCAACAACGAGAGGGTGTGGTTGGTGGGTTCTGCAGGTGCCTACGTATGTGGCTTCTTTCTGGGAAATCAGTTGTTGAAAGAGGTAGTGGTTTGGGAAATCTTTTTTCAGGGTGCCGTATACGAAGACCAGAGTTTGTTTGGTTTCATTTGAGACGTTTTTGGCATCAGCCATTGCTAGGCTTAGAGAGGAAGAGGCGCAAAGTGATCTACAACTAATTTTGCAGGCCGTTTACAGAGGCCAGGACAGATTAAATAGACAAGGGGGTTTCATGCAATGGGCTGGGCTCGTTAAGATACGTCCACGTTGTCGGCAGACATGTTGGATCAAGTGGGCTATGTCTTGTCAGTGCCTGGCCCATAAAGATGGTGAGGCCTGTTTGCCTTGCCTTGCCTCCCAAAAAATCGTCCTTTTTTTATAATGAAACTAACTTCAACCTATCTGTGCAATTGGGCGTGGTTCGATTCAGCAACATTGCAGCTGATTTGGTGGTCTCAATTCGTCAATGCTAGCTCTCTCTTCTTTTTTTTTGCCATTGCAGGGTGGGTATTTAATTTATCACTATTTTGCTATGTAGAGTGTAGATTTGGAGTAAGAATAAAATATAAATTAGAGCACACCTTGAAGTGTAAAACCGGCAACATCTATTTATATGAAATTAAGAAAACGAGAAGACGAATCTTGACCCTTCTTAAATGATTGAAGTGCACACACACAACGCAGTAATTAGCAAAATCACTCTGCAAAATTTCAATCCCAGTTGTATTAATTAATAGTGTAAATTGGTGTTAGCTGAAAAGAGAGAGAGAGAGAGAGAAAGGAAGTACAGTGATATTCGTATTGCCTAACAAAGCACCATACCTGATAACCTAGGCTATTAAAAAAAAAAAAAACATAAATAAAAATCATGCCAAATGAAAAGGGAGCGGGGCTTACATGTTAGTCAAAATTATTAAACACGTAGGGATCGATTAAATCCGTTAAAATAAAAAAGGAAAAGGTAATTAAAAATATATTAAATCTATAATAATTATTTGATATTATTATTTAATATCAACCTTCAACAGGTTGAAGTAAATTTATCTTGAAACTTTTTTATTCAACTCCTTATCTAAATTAAATTTAAAATTAAATTATTTAAAAATTATTTTAATATGATTCAATTATTAGTTTTAAATAGATGAAATTAAAAAAAAATTAACAAGAAAAAAATCTTTTAACTCGAGTCTTTACCTAATTTATTAAACCATGTGAAAGTTATTTCAACATAATTCAGTCAGTTTGGTTAGTTTAAAGGCAACTTAATTTATTATTAAAAAAATTCTATGAATAAAATTAAGAAAAAAAAAATAATATAAAAATAAAAAACATAAAAAATGAAAAAAAATTGAATTAAAAAAAAATAGCGTCAATATTTTTATAAACAATGAAGCTCTATAAAGAATAACATATTTTTTTTTTAATGGAGAAGACTAGTTTATTTCTACAAGTTAGACCAAATTTTTTTGAAACACAAGAAAACAATATTTAGACCACAATTTTTTTTAGCATCATTATTAAACTTGGCATAACAAATCAAACTTAAAAACTCTCAATCTTATTTTTTTCTCTGTTAAATTTTAAATTAAATCATGTAGAAGTTTTTCTGATATGACCTTGTTGATAAGATAGATCTAAAAATAAAAAAAAATCAAGAAAAAAATTAAATCAAGTTAATCTTAATTAACTTGTTAAATTCACAACTCATATTATATACTTCACTACATAGAATTAATCTTTTCATTTTATTTTATTATTAAAAATACAAAAATTAATTTATCAGCAACAAAATATTAAAAAATTAAACTTAATAAAATTACCACATTAAATGATAAAATTATATATAAAAATAAATGTAAGGTTTGTAAATAATTAAACCAACTCCCCACGTGATTTAGTTGTTTTGTAAATAATCGCAGCTCCCTTACATCCCAAACCCAAACAATTTGTTCGTTTTGATGTAATGCTTGCTGTGTGCTCTGTTGCAGGCCTTAGTTAACCCGGGCCAGTTGCCTAAACTCTTAGGCCTGGAGGATTTTGAATATGCTATTTTCCCTTCATAATATTAAAGTTCCAACGTCCCTCTTGCCACGATCCCCCTTCAGGCCTATTCACTTTCTTCACATAATCACAGGCAGCTCTTTCCAAACTATACTCATCTAACCCTGCTCTCCCACACCTAACCCACATCCTCTCCCCAAAACTCCTATGAGCAAAATATGCCTCAGCATCCACCAAAACGACTCTGCCCTTTTCACCCTCCTCCGCATCACTCTTTTCCCGCATGATTACCTGAACCGGACGCCTCTCATAGTGGCCAACACCCGTGCCCTCCAACTCATCTAATGAAACGAGTCCTTGTGTTGTCACGGAGTATAGCTCGCCATTGATTTGGTGACCTTCGGTACCAGGGAGGCACAGCATGAATGGAATCCCATAGGGGCCAATAACGAGAGGGTGTGGTTGGTGGGTTCTGCAGGTGCCTACGTATGTGGCTTCTTTCTGGGAAATCAGTTGTTGAAAGAGGTAGTGGTTTGGGAAATCTTTTTTCAGGGTGCCGTATACGAAGACCAGAGTTTGTTTGGTTTCATTTGAGACGTTTTTGGCATCAGCCATTGCTAGGCTTAGAGAGGAAGAGGCGCAAAGTGATCTACAACTAATTTTGCAGGCCGTTGAACAAAGGCCAGGACAAATTAAATAGACAAGGGGGTTTCATGAAATGGGCTGGGCTCGTTAAGATGCGTACACGCTGTCGGCAGACATGTTGGATCAAGTGGGATATGTCTTCTCAGTGCCTGGCCCATAAAGATGGTGAGGCCTGTTTGCCTTGCCTTGCCCCCCAAAAAATCGCCCTTTTTTTATAATGAAACTAACATCAACCTATCTGTGCAATTGGGCTTGGTTCGATTCAGCAACATTGCCGCTGATTTGGTGGTCTCAATTTGTCGATCCTAGCTCCTTTTTTTTTATATATATTTTTTTGCAATTGCAGGGTGGGTATTTAATTTATCACTATTTTGCTATGTAGAGAGTAGATTTGGAGTAAGAATAAATATAAATTAGAGCACACCTTGAAGTGTAAAACCAGGAACATCTATTTCTATGAAATTAAGAAAACGAGAAGACGAATCTTGACCCTTCTTAAATGATTGGAGTGCACACACACAACCCAGTAATTAGCAGAATCACTCTGCAAAATTTCAATCCCAGTTATATTAATTAACAGTGTAAATTGGTGTTAGCTGAAAAGAGAGAGAGAAAAAAGTACAATGATATTCATACTGCCAAACGAAGCACCATACCTAATAACCTAGGGTATTAAAAAAAAAACATAAATAAAAATCATACCACGTGAAAAGGGAGCGGGGCTTCCATGTTAGTCAAAATTATTAAACCTGTAAAGATCAATTAAATCAGTTAAAATAAAAAAAAAAAGGTAATTTTATCAATCTTCAACCTAGTAGATTTATCTTAAAACCTCATCGTTCAACTCTTTATCTAAATTAAATTTAAAATTAAACTATATAAAAATTATTTTGATATAATCCAATTATTAGTTCCAAACAAAAAAAATTAATAAAAAAAAATTCTTTTAACTCGAGTCTTTACCTAACTTATTAAATCATGTGAAAGTTATTTCAACAAGATTTAGTTAACCTGGTTAGTTTAAAGGCAACTTAGTTTACTATTAAAAAAATTCTATGAATAAAATTAAAACAAAAAGAACAAAATTGAAATAAAAAACATAAAAAATAAAAAAAGATTGAATTGGAAAAAAAGAAGAAAAAAAATAGCTTCAATACTTATATAAACAATGAAGCTCTATAAAGAATAAGATATTTTTTTAATGGAGAAGGCTAGTTTATTTCTACAAGTTAGACCAAATTTTTTTGAAACATAAGAAAACAATATCCAGACCATAAAATTTTTTTGACATCATTATTAAACTTGGTATAACAAATCAAATTTAAAAACTCTCAATCTTTTTTTTTTTGTTTAAATTTTAAATTAAATTGTGTGGGAATTCTTCCAGCGTAACCTTGTTGATAAAATAGATCTCAAGAAAAAAAAAGTCAGGTTAATCCTAGTTAACTTGTCAAATTCAGAACTTGTATTATATAATTCACTAGATAAAATTAATTTTTTTTTATTATTAAAAATACAAAAATTAATTTACCAGAAATACAATATTAAAAAATAAAATTTAATTAAATTCCTATATTAAATGATAAAATTATATAAAAAAATAAATGTAAGGCTTGCAAATAATTAAACCAACTAATGAATAGTTAAGCCACCTCTCCACGTGATTTAGTTGTTTTGTAAATAATCTTTTAGCCCACTTCCATCCCAAGCCCAAACAATTTGTTTGTTTTGATGTAATGCTTGCTGTGTGCTCTGTTGCAGGCCTTAGTTAACCTGGGCCAGTTGCCTAAACTCTTAGGTCTGGAGGATTTCGAATATGCTATTTTCCCTTTATAATATTAAAGTTCCATCGTCCCCCCTGCCACGATCAGGATTCAGAACAATCCATCAGCTGTTTTCTCTTGACATCCCTCGAAATTATTGTGCACTAAATGTCTGATCTGACGTGTTAGAAACTTTTCCTTCGACATGAAAGACTTCAATCTTCCCTGCAAATGACATTCCTGACAAGATAAAATTGACGATCACATGGCCGGTCTCTCCAAAAAGTCGCCCCCTCCTCTCTCTCTCTCTCTCTCTCTCTCTC
>NW_011499875.1:1375753-1381103 GCF_000495115.2 Populus euphratica | reverse complement strand
TTTTTTATCTGTAATATTTGGTCCCTATTCTCTTAATTTTTATTTAAAATAATTTATGAATTGAAGATTTATTTTTCAATTTTATTATCCTTTAACCTTTTCAAATGCCAGATTTGGTACTCATGCTCTTAATAAAATTTAAAAAATAAATTAAAATATTAATAAATTATTTTTTAGTTTATTTCTATGATATTATTAAACACTGAAAAATATTTTTTATTTAATTTTTCTTGACACCGCGAAACATTAGAAAATAATCCTCTTTTCAAGAATTCACTTTAAAAAAAACTTTTTGGTGAATAAATGGGACCTAAATTTAAATATATATATCTATTTTAAAAGACAAACTTTTAATTTTTTATGATATGATCATATATGTATTGTTTTAAAATATAATAAAATATATCAAATAAAAAAATAAAAAAAAATCATAATATAAAAAATAAATTTTTTATTAATATATATATATATGTATGTATTATTAGCAAATTGAAGTGTTTTTACTTTGATTTTGTTTTTTTCCTCATATTATCATAAATATATTATTTCTCCATAAAAAGTTTATATTTAATAATTTATATGGGTTGGTAAAAAAAGTAAGAGTTAAGTGGATTTAATTAGATATACCCAGTGAAAAAAAATTGTTTACTATAATATCATATATCTATCTATTGTAACAATTTTGGCAAAATTTAAGATTTTACATGGGGGGACATAATTCAAAAAAACTCGTTCAAGGATTAAATTGTATTGCAATAAAATACTAGGACCAAAAATTGTTGTCAATTAGTGACTTGCCTGTAAGAGGAAAACATAAGGGCTAAAATAAAATCTTCAACAAGTTTAGGACTAAGTTGTACATCAACAAAATATCCTGTACTGTTAGCGTATGACCCTTGTCATTATTTAAGAGCATTAGTGACAACAATGAAGAAAGTGATTTAAGAATGATAAAAATATAATATAAAAGGTTGATATTAAGATAAAAATATAATATACAAGGTTGATATTAAGATAAAAAAATAATAGTGAAGGGACCTTTCAAACAAAGAAAGAGCACATGGAGTATATCAAAGATAACCCACATCATTTATTATGATTTAACATCTTTTGATTAGGGATAGACAATTATTTGTACAATAAACATTCTTATACATTCGTTCACGCAAATTATTCGAAAGCTCTCTTTTCTTTTTATATACTACAGAGTAACATGATGGTTTTGTTGAAAAATACTCGAAAGAGTAGACGTGTATTTAATTCGCATATATTTTATAATCATGGGTATATCTTTTAACATATCAATTTAATTATTTACCAGGTAAACTTCTATTTATCGTTACTCTAAAATTAATAAATTATTCAGTCTCGTCAATTTCAATTCTTTATTATTAAGTATGTTTTTATTTAAGATTAATTTTTAAGTTTCTCTCATTATTTGATAAGATGGTATTTTATATATATATATATATATATATATTCTCTCGCATTCACTTATTTAATTAGATGATTAATTAGTTTATTCCCTTACACTACATACTAGCTGGATAACAAAACTAATACAATAAAATAACAAGTTTGTAAATATCTTTTTGATCTTCCTATTAATTTGGATTCAGTAAGTTAATTCTAAAACATTTTAATTCAATTTATTATCTAAGTGAATTTTAAATTAAATTATATAAAAATTATCGTGATATGATTTAATTAATATAATAATTTAAAAGGATATTAAACAACATGTAAAAATAAGGTTTTATTTTAAAAATAATTAAATCAATTTCATTATTAAATTTTCAATTTCTTATGCTTTTCCTCGTTATTTCAAATAAACTTTCAAAATTCTTATTGTGGTTTTTTTTTTTTTAATGACAGTCTTTGTATTACTGCTGGAGCTTACCTGTAGTGAAGTGATAATCTTATATTTTTTTATTTTTTGCTTCGTGATCTTTAAATATCTCATGTAAGCAATAGGCATCCCATTTTTTTTTATTGGAAGGAAATTTCAGTAATTTCAGTTCTAGATTATCTCAACATTCTGTTTCCAGGTCACACATATAATTTAAAATATTAATCAAGCATGATTAAACCAGCTACCTTGAAAACTGGTTTCTTTACGTTCAATAACAAGTATACGAGTATTTTGGCAAAAAATAATACAAGTAAATATCACAAGATTTTAGTTCCAAAAGACATAGACATATAACGTGCAAAAGAGAAAAGAGCTTAGAGTGTCAACTTAGCAGAAGGAGAAGATTGAAGCCATTACCAAATCTTTCCAATGATGATATATGCGAGCGATCTCTTTCACTGCTTCAAGTCAAACATATTCATGACAAATACCTAACCCAAGATGGTATCCTAAAATGTTTAGGTAGGTACAGCTAATTTAGAAATAAGATTTATATGTGAGATAATTTATTAATTTTTTAGTTTTAAAAATTTAAAATTTTTTTATAGTAAAAAAAGTTGGTATATGAAAGCTCTCCTTGCATGTCTCCACTGCACCATTCACCATCCCTTGAAGAACCAAAGACCAAAGTGATGTTAAATCTTTCTGGACTGCAATGTCATTGTCCAAGAAAAGGATCTTGTCTAGTTTTGGATAAACTTCTGAAAGATAAAATCAAATTTGATTCAACATTGAAAAATATTTTAGATTCCTATATTTGAGATTTTCGGCACCAGAAATGAGAGGAAGGATGATCTTCCATGAAATAGTATTCTTTAATCCTAGCATATTTAAGTTGACGTAAAACAGAATAGTAAGAGGCATTCTACCATTTAAAATCATCGATATTTTCTACTTGGACTGTTGCTTTTACTGGAGGATTGATGATAAACCACATTTTCATCGCAGCAAAGTTCAGTTTATCAGTGACTCTATGAAAAACATGTTCCTCTAGATCTTTTTATCGCAGCAAAGTTCAGTTTTTCTTCAAAGCATTTACATCCTCTTCAATTAACTAAAGCATGACCCTTAACTTCCTTGATATTGTAGGATATTCGTGTAATTTATTCTTAGCTATAAACAAAAAAGACCCCATTGTTGGTTTTGCATGATCTAGTGCTCTGGAGCACATAACAGAAATATAAAAAACAGAATGAATGAAGTAAACCTAGAACATCTTGGCTGGGATTTGAGCAGGAAATTCAAAATAACCAGAAATGAAGATGGAGAAGATGTGTGTTTGGATCTCAGCAACTCTATTCTTCGTTCTTCTTCTTATCTTCTCTTCTTCATACTCTTTCTACCTCCATGGTGTGGCTCCCCGTGACTTTCGAAAGGTTCATTTTTCTTGGTGGGTTTTGCTGCTTTTAATTACTATATGTGTCTTCGTTTTTGTTCAAATTACAATGGAGATGGATCAATTGTGGCCTTTTTTTGGTGTTTGATTCATTATCCTAATTTTTGTAGATCTATCACTTTGTTTTTATTTTTTTGGCAAGTATCTCTATTGTCAAAAAAAAAAAGAAGAAATAAAAGATAGAGGGATCAACAACTGTTATCACAAACAGATGAAGTGGGAGAGGAGGACAGACTGTGAGACAAAGAAATCCAGGCCAAATCAACAGTTACTATTACAAACAGCTAAAGTAAGAGAGGAAGAAAGGTTGTTTCTTGGAGCTATTGTGAAACTTTATAAAATAATCCATATATTTTAGCAGTGTAGATGATGTTTTAATATTAATTTTTCCAATGAAAAAACAAATTTACATTTACTGATCTCAAAAACCTTTCAATGCATTCAATTATTTAATTAAATAGCTAATCACTCAAAACAGATGCTGAATACCCTAAATGCTATATGGAAAAAACACGAGCTATCTAGTTGTTATGTTCTTCATTTTTATTGTATAGGAATATTTATCATTATTATTTTCGTATATTTACGTGTAGTGAAAAAATGGATGCACTTATTTCAGTTGCATGTTCTCTCAATTTTTGAAGACATAGAAAAACAAGAGAATCCTTCTTAAAAAAGTACCTAGGCACAAGCTATTATAATCTGGTATTTCAGTCAATTATATTTGTTGCATTAATTTGAATGGAAAAAAACAAAAAATAGATACACGACTTAATTTATCCCTTGTACATTTTATGAAAGAAACATGGAGAGATACTTTCATTCATGGATATTAAACTGACTTTCGGGTTGATTTGCTGGAATTATAAGTTGAGTTGTTTAATTTGAGTATTTTAGGTTTAATATTTTTTTTTTTAAATAAAAGTCTAACTAAGCTGTCATGTTTTGAAAAGTAATTTTTTAAAAATAAATAAATTAAGCTTTGATTAAATATCAAGTTCACTTGTCATGTCCACCAAATTAAACCATATCAACCATGGATTAATTCTTTTAACACCCAACTCGAATTAGAAGCTGTTCAACCAAGTCTCGAATCTATCTTTTAGAACAAGTTGAGCATCTATCTTTTAGTTAAGTTATTTTATCAAATCAATTATGATAAAATAATATAATTTAAATTTTTTTAATAAAATAACAAAGTTTAGTAAAAGTCACTAGCAGTAATTGTGACTTTTTAAAATGTTACTAGTGAAAATAAAAATTTTTTAAATAGTTAAAATAAATTGTTTTAAATTTTAAAACAAGAAGAAGAGAGAAAAACAAAAAAGATATCGAAAGCATATTTGTGAGACAAAGAAATCCAGGCCAAATCAACAGTTACTATTACAAACAGCTAAAGTAAGAAAGGAAGAAAGGTTGTTTCTTGGAGCTATTGTGAAACTTTATAAAATAATCCATATATTTTAGCAGTGTAGATGATGTTTTAATATTAATTTTTCCAATGAAAAAACAAATTTACATTTACTGATCTCAAAAACCTTTCAATGCATTCAATTATTTAATTAAATAGCTAATCACTCAAAACAGATGCTGAATACCCTAAATGCATGCTATATGGAAAAAACACGAGCTATCTAGTTGTTATGTTCTTCATTTTTATTGTATAGGAATATTTATCATTATTATTTTCGTATATTTACGTGTAGTGAAAAAATGGATGCACTTATTTCAGTTGCATGTTCTCTCAATTTTTGAAGACATAGAAAAACAAGAGAATCCTTCTTAAAAAAGTACCTAGGCACAAGCTATTATAATCTGGTATTTCAGTAAATTATATTTGTTGCATTAATTTGAATGGAAAAAAACAAAAAATAGATACACGACTTAATTTATCCCTTGTACATTTTATGAAAGAAACATGGAGAGATACTTTCATTCATGGATATTAAACTGACTTTCGGGTTGATTTGCTGGAATTATAAGTTGAGTTGTTTAATTTGAGTATTTTAGGTTTAATATTTTTTTTTTTAAATAAAAGCCTA
>NW_011499875.1:1296904-1374008 GCF_000495115.2 Populus euphratica | reverse complement strand
TTTTTTTGTTCTATGATTTGAGAGGGAAAAAGAAACTTGTTCCATTCTCATTGTAGAGAGATGAAGTCTCGATTAAGACCAATTTTACCTATAAAAAAAAGAGATTTCAGAGTCAATAAGTTTCTTTTTATAGAAAGAGTTTATATTAAATGTTTTCCTCTCTTAAATTTATATGAAATAATAGATCTAAATTCAAAAAGAATTTTAGTTTCAAGTTGATTATAGGTTTTGAAGTTAATTTTTTGATTGTTGAAAGTTATGAGCATGTTTTACAAGGTGTTTAGAGTGTCTTTTTAGATCAAATTATGGTTGAATTTGGGTAGGGCAAGTGATGCATCACATGCTATTTTTTCCCCAAAATATTAAGGGGTCGATGAATTGTTATTCACCCCTTAAAAAGATTAAAAAATAAAAGGCTGAAGAGTTATGGGCTATCCAAGCCCAAGAGTCGGGGCCTTTTTTTTATCCATTATAATTGTATTTTTTTTATTATTTTTCTTACTTATTTTTTTTTAATTTTATCAATTAATATTTAAATGATTATTAATTAATCAATATAATTATTTTTTATTTTATTTTTTCTTTAATTGCCTTGATCTTTGGTTGGTTCTTAATTGTATAGGTGTCTATTTTAGGTAAGAACATTGTATATAAACAATTACTGAATTCACTTGAGTCCATGATTCATGTTATAAATTTGGTTGGGAAAGGACTAAATTTCATAATTTTTATTTTTGTTGCATAAGTACTTGATTTATTTTATTAGATGTATGCATAAAATTTTTAAATTTTGCTTGAGAATTGTTTTACATAAAAACACGTTGTCAAAATCTACATATACAAATTATTTTGAAGAAACAAAATATTCAACTCATGACGAAACACAAGTCCAATAACTAGTAAAAGTCTAAAAGGCTTGGCCTTTTTCAATATGCACACATTATTGTTTATTCTTTCATATTTTACAATGGACTTATTGTTCAAAATTTTGCTTTGTTTTCAATTTGATAATCAAATGTTTTTTTATGCGATTGCATATTTCTAGGGCCAAATTCAAAGAAAATCGAATCAAATTTGTTAACTAAGAATCAAATTAAAAAACAGGAGAGCAAAATAGAATACGAGTCACAAATAAGGGATGATTTAAAGTTTAATCTAGTCGTCACACTTTAAAAAGTATACATATTTGGTTCCTCAATAGTTTTTCAATTAAATTTTGCTAAAAAAATTTATTTTTATTATTTTTTAATTCCTGGTCAAAAATTATTTTTATTATTTTTTAATTCCTGGTTTGAGACAGAATAGAGAAAGGTCACCAAAATCTGGTGGTGGAGAGAAAAATATCATCGACATCGATTTTAGCCACCAAAACGATCGATCTTTATGTCAAATAATTTCATTTGATAAAGAGAGTTCAATTTAGGTTTTTTTTTTAACCATGTAAGTGCCTAAAAACTAGATATGAACTTAGGAATAGCTTTCGTTCTGAGTTGATTTTGTATTTTGATATTATTTTTCTTGGATTTTTTTTGAGGCTATAGATAAGTTTGTTAAGGTTTTTATGGTATTTTTTAGGTTTTTTTGGGTTGAAAATTGAGTTTTCACGTAAAAAACCTTGAACCTTGATTCTCTGACCGCTACAATGGCTAAAATATAGGCAAAATCAGACAACACATTGTTTATCTCAATAGAGATCACGTCTTCTTATTTAATTTTTCAATAAAACATGGGAAGGAAGACTTTTTATTTACCCCACCGCAATAAAAATATTAAGACGCATGCGAGCCCTAACAAAATGAACTGAGTGGGGTAGCCTAGCTTTTTAGGCCCAACAACACCTTATATTTTTTATTTGTTTACTAATTTTTTATAAATATTTAAATTAATATCCTTTTTCTTTTTCATTTTGTTTATATAATCTCTTTTAAATGAGAAATATTTTTTAATTATTTTTTCTGCATTTAAATTTTAAGGGGACAATTCTAATTCATCTATAATTTTTTTATGTTTTATATAAATTTTTATTTTTTATTTTGTATAATATTTCTAATATGTATAACCCTATACAATTTTTGTTTATTTTTATTTTAGTCAATCAATTTCATGTGTATATATTTATATTATTATTTGATTGAACAAAAATTTGATTTTGGTGAACAAAGTCATTCAATACAAGCGAGTTAAAGGCTCATGTTGCAATGTCAAATATTTTAATTTATATATATTTATCGATTTTTCATTTTTATCTTCATTTATTGTCTGTGAATTTTTATTTTTATTTTTCAATACATATGATTTTCAATTTGTTTTATTATATATATACAAACATATAAACTTTTTAATTTACTTTTATATTCTTTTTTGTAAAAAAAGCCTATATATATATTTTATAAGAAAAAAAATCTAATCTGTTTCATAATGCAGCACATAGCTAGAAATAAAAGAGAAGATGAATTGATGGTTTCAGTTGTCAACCAATTTATACAGTGAAGAGAGAATTATTAAACTGCAATTATTCCTAAATCAATGTTGAGTGCTTTTATTGGTCCAATGGTTGATAGTCAAAAGTCACGAGTTCCTTAGCTGATCAAACATACACACTGGACAAAGAATTCCGTGTACAGGAAAACGAGCGTTCTTTGCAGAGGTCAAAGTTTTTCTCAAAAGTCTATTTATTATGGCAAGATGTTAAGCCCTCGCGTTCTATTGACCCTAAAGTGGGCAATACTTGGAATTTAAGCTTTGGTTGATTCTTTTTACTCTTTAATTCTAACTTCCTTTTCTCCTCTTATTTTTTTCCCCTCTAATTCTTTCAACTTTTGTGATTAAGGTGTTTAATATTGAGGTTAAACCTGTTTATTTTTTAGAGGCCAAAAGTATTTGAGGGTTAGGTGGAGGTGCATATTTTCTACGGATTGACTAATTCGTATTCAAAGCTTGTGCCTAGTCTAGCTCCTTAGGAAGTGTCTTTTGGGGTGGGAGGTGATTCGACGTAGAGAGTCTATTTGGCCTCTACTATTTTATATTTATTGCGCTTGTTATACTGTGTTGTGTACAAAGTAATTAAATTGCTTGGTGATAAATTATAATACATTGCATTGTGAATAAGTTTATTGCTATGATATTTACATTAAAATGACCATAAAGCATATAATTTATCATAAGATTTTTAATATCTAAATTAACCAAAAAAACTAACAACAACTATTTAAATATGAGACACTACAGTAATTTAACATGATTTTTGTTTCTTTATTTATTTCAATATAAAATTCAAGTAAAAATTGACTAATTTATATATTAAAAAATATGATTAATGGTTTAATGGCACTAGGGATCCCTATGGTGTCGATTTTTGAGAAAGAGACTCTTGTGGTACTTTCAATTTGACCAGTTGGATCCCTATTGTTTAATCAATCCATCGAGCAACCAAGATCCCTTCATCTATAGTCAATTCAAATTTTTATTAATATTGACTTCAGAAGATATGGAGGGACACCTACAAGATTCCTATTAATTCTAGTTTAGAAAAAAATCAATCAGCCTTTGTATCTGGACTTACTCATGTTTGGCCAAGCGCTAGAACTTAGCTTGTCAGACGCCTGATTTTTTTTTATATTTAAATTTTAATTAACTCCCTCTCTCTCTTATTTTTTTAATTTTCATTGAGTTTTTTTGTTTCTGTTAGTGTCATTTTTAAAGTATCGAGTCTTTCTGTGGGACTAATATTTGATTAATAGTGGCATACGTCCTTCATAATAATCTAAAGAGGTCGGAGCATGGTTTAAATTCAGATAAAATTTTTATGGCATATAATATGAAATAAAATCCTGGCTAATAATTAAAATAATTGATCTAGTAAATAAAAGTCTTGTGTTATATATTAGGTGACCCCATGTAAAGTTTCATCAATTATGTACTTTATAGAACCTCGAGATAAGAAAATAGTGGGTTTAAAACATAGATATCAAACACGGTTTGGGGTTGTTTCGGTTAAGAGGACAAGTCTTGAGTTTTATTGGTTAGTTTAGAACTTTTTTTAAAAAATATTTAATATGAAAAAATTAAAAAAAATACATGTAAATATAAACTATACATATTATAAATAATAAAGTTTAAATGAATATTTTAAATTTTTTTTATCCCATCTTGAAAAGATATTATTTATCCTTTTAAGTTAAAATACTTAAACCAAAAAAGTTTTTTATCCCATATTAAAAAAAATATAATTTTTTTTTATGAATATAAAATATATATGCAAAAGAATTTCAAATCCTGCATTAAAAAAATAGTTTTTTTCTTTTAAATATAGATCACACAAACACATACGAAAGGGTTTCAAATTTCACATTGAAAAAATATAATTTTTTTTTTGTAAATATTAATGTATATATACATAAAAAGGTTTCAAATCTCATATTAAAAAAATAATTTTTTCCTAGAAATAAAAAATATATATATCAAAAAATTTCAAATCTCATATTAAAAAAATATAATTTTTTTCTTGAAAACATAAATAATATATATTAAAGGATTTTAAATCTTACATTAAAAATATATTATGTCATTTTTTTAATATGAAATATTTAAACTAAATTTTTATTAATATTGACTTCAGAAGATATGGAGGGACACCTACAAGATTCCTATTAATTCTAGTTTAGAAAAAAATCAATCAGCCTTTGTATCTGGACTTACTCATGTTTGGCCAAGCGCTAGATCTTATCTTGTCAGATGCCTGATTTTTTTTTATATATTTAAATTTTAATTAACTCCCTCTCTCCTCCCTCTCTCTATTATTTTTTTTAATTTTCATTGAGGTTTTTTTGTTTCTGTTAGTGTCATTTTTAAAGTATCGAGTCTTTCTGTGGGACTAATATTTGATTAATAGTGGCATACGTCCTTCATAATAATCTAAAGAGGTCGGAGCATGGTTTAAATTCAGATAAAAATTTTATGGTATATAATATGAAAGAAAATCTTGGCTAATAATTAAAACAATTGATCTAGTAAATAAATGTCTTGTGTTATATGCTAGTTGACCCATGTAAAGTTTCATCAATTATGTACTTTATAGAACCTCGAGATAAGAAAATAGTGGGTTTAAAACATTGATATCAAACACGGTTTGGGGTTGTTTCGGTCAAGAGGTCCAGTCTTGAATTTTATAGGTTAATTTAGAACTTTTTTTAAAAATATTTAATATGAAAAAATTAAAAAAAATACATGTAAATATAAATTATACATGTTATAAATAATAAAGTTTAAATGAATATTTTAAAAAGTTTTTATCCCATCTTGAAAATATATTATTTATCCTTTTAAATTAAAATAATTAAACCAAAAAAGTTTTTTATCCCATATTAAAAAAATATAATTTTTTTCTTATAAATATAGAGTATATATGCAAAAAGATTTCAAATTCTGCATTAAAAAAATAGTTTTTTTCTTATAAATATAGATCACACAAACACATATGAAAGAATTTCAAATTTCACATTGAAAAAATATAATTTTTTTCTTATAAATATAGATCACACAAACACATATGAAAGAATTTCAAATTTCACATTGAAAAAATATAATTTTTTTTGTGAATATTAATATATATATACATTTTTTTTGTAAATATTAATGTATATATACATAAAAAGGTTTCAAATCTCATATTAAAAAAATAATTTTTTCCTAGAAATAAAAAATATATATACCAAAAAATTTCAAATCTCATATTAAAAAAATATAATTTTTTTCTTGGAAACATAAACAATATATATTAGAGGACTTTAAATCTCACATTAAAAATATACTATGTTATTTTTTTAATATAAAATATTTAAACTAAATTTTTTTTTATTCTATAACTTTTTAGGAGTCTAGCCCTATCGATGTTGTATTTCTTTTTTATAGGATGCTTTTATAAAAAACTTTTTCAATTAAAAATATATTACAATAATATTTTAAAAATTTATTTTATTTTTGATATTAATACAATATGATTATAAAAAAACAATTACAAAACATTTATTTAATATTTTTTAAATAAAAAACAACTATAAAAAATCCAAATGACAGAAACAAAAACGCAATTATCACTGAGAAGCTCTTGTACTGTACTTATAATTTACAACACAGCACACTCAGATCCTCTAGCACCCGAAATTCATCTTCATCGCCTAAAAACAAGCTCCAAATCCTCGCGGCATGCACTTTATACTTTAACGCTCGAAGTAACTCCCAAATTGATGCTTTGTTTAACTTCAAACCACATGTGTAGTGGGACCAAATCACAAATCATTTGCTTTCTTTTAACTTAACGCTCGAAGATTCTCACCTGATTGCACCCCAATCACACAGCCAACTGTAACTGCTACAAGCACACAGTGAGACTATAAAATTACAAAATGCTGGAAAAAGAAGATTAAATTAAGAAATTTGATTGGTCACATGATAATAATATCTCTTCCCGTGCATAAATTGCAAAAATTACATGATAAAACATAGTGTCATCATGTCTGCCAAATAAGCAGCACGTGTGTTACTGTATGGCAGTTAAAAAGACTGGTAGTTATTTTTATTTTTATTGCTATACAAGAAAACAAAATCAACCCCTGTACAAAGGCGACCTTTCATGCACCAAAATTCCTCTCGATATTGATTGCTTAAAAATCTTGATCGGACTAGGGAACCATCCCTTCCCTCCCTTCGACGATCTCATCACGTCACTCCCCCTTGAATCAGACGTCACCGCCACCGATCTTGACTTCCTCATCATCTTCCTCCTCTCCTCATCTTCATTTACCTTTCTCGCCGATTCATCCTCCTCCTCCTTTAAAATGACCACGTGTCGTCTATCAACCTCCTCTGTCATGCTCCTGTTACCATGTCCTCCCTTGAATAACGACCAGAACGAAGACGACGTCTTGTGACTGTTATAGCTCTGGTCAGCGGAGGGCTTTGACCGGAGAAACGGAACAGCTACTGATCTAGAGCGGCGAAAAGAAGGCTCGCTGCCTATTAAATTGGAGACGCGGCCGACGCTTCCCACTACAGCCGCGGAGGAGAAGCGGTGGGAAGAGGAGGAAAATGAAGAGTAGCCGGAGGAGGAGGATGCGGTGGTGGCGTAGCAAGCGCAGGGGCGCGCGTTAGCGCAGTCAGGGCAGAGAGAGGAGAGGCGTTCGCGGAGGCACACGTGGCAGATACCGGTTCGGCGACGCTTGAAAGGGTGCTTTGGACATTTCCATATCTCTTCTTCATCGACGTAAAGAGCCATTTTGGTGTAAGTTCCCTGTGTCTCCCTCTCCAAAAGAAATTGTTTTGTTTTTGTTTCTCTCTCTACGCAGCTTGATGTTCCTATTCTGGCTTCTGGATTTGCATCTTAAGGATTTATAAAATGACTTGACCATGATTAGTTTCTCGAGTCAAAACTTAACTACGGTCGAACTAATTAAATAATTAATCAATCATTCAATCAGAGCCGATTTGAATGCCAGTGTCAGACGGAGCGTTTTGGAGAGGATAATAAATGTCCTTTACTAAGAGAGTAATTTACTAGAATGCCATAAATAGGAGTGGCCTCTGCACTCTACAGCGCGGGGTGGGGTTGGGGGGTGTTGGGTGATGAAATTACCAGCATACTTTAATTTAATTACTGGATTCAAATAGGCTTGAGTTGTACTCTCAATTATTTTTGAAAATTAAAGCTGAGCCCGCAGCATAGCATGGGTTATCTAACTAGTAATAAACTAAAAAAGATTCGAATACTTAACTAAGTTTATTGTTCAATTTATATTCAATCTATTAACAAATTTTGTTTTCTTCATTAAATTTTATTTTTCAATTTGATATTCAAATATTATGTTGCCAAGGTATTATATGATATGATTTGTTTTAGTTGCATGCTCCGTATTTGTGAGATGTCAAAGAATATTCTGATGATAAATAAAATATCAAATTTATAAAATAAAATTTTAGACCATTGTTACAAGGATTAAAATTAACGTAAGCAAAAAACAGTCATTTTTCATTTGCACTATTCAAAAAGTGCAAAACACTTCAATTTGGTCCTTTGATTTTTATTTTTTGCATCTTTATTCTTGGTTCTTTTAGGTTTTTATGCTTCGGTCATCAACTTTATTTTTATCATGTTTGAACTCTGAGCTATTAAGAGAAGAGAGAGAAAATCATTAGAAAAGAGAGAAAAAGGAGAAAAAAAAAGTTGTTGGCTAGCTACATTCTATTAAAAAAAATATTGATATTCACCTTGCACAATGGAGTTCTAATGAGATGATTTAGAGTTTTTATCTATAAGTGATAAAAATTTTAACTAGCTGATGACACTTTGTCCCATTAATTAAATAAAAAATCACATTTCTACCCGTTTAAAGAAAGATTAGGCGCACAGGCTTGATATTAGAAGACCAAGCACAGCTAGGGTCTTTTTTTAGACCAAGCCCCTGATCTTTTTTAATATCTATGAGGTTTTTTATTTTACGAGATTAACATTAAAATTTTTATTAATTAACAAAATCTTTTATTTTTAGAAATTAATGTCAAAAGATTAATTAAAATTATAAAATTAATAATTTTTTTATTTTTAGAAATTCAGCATAAATATTTTTTATAAAACTTCAAAATTGATAAATTTTTTTATTTTTAGAGATTAATATCAAATTTTTTCTAAATCAAAGAAATCTTCTAGTTTAGAGATTAGCGTATCAAATTGTTTAAAATTGATGAAATTTCATAGTTTTAAGAATTAACATAAAAAAAATTAAAATTCATAAAATTTTTTATTTTTGAATTTTTTTTATTTTTAGGGATTAATATCAAAAAATTTCTAAATTAATTGAAGGTTTTTTTTTAATTCCGAAACGATAAAATATTTTTTTTAGGGATTTACCTCAAACTCTTGACAAGTCTTCAAATGTTTATTGAAAAAGATACTAAAGCTCTGCGATTTATAAACAATATGACAACAAATGGAGACCTAGTGCCAGACAGGTTTTAAAAATAAATACTCGCTAGCAATGCCGAGATTAAATATCTTTAAAAAAAATATCATCTCAATAAAGCCACTAACACTATTAAAAAATTGATTAAAAAATACGTTGATTATACTGCATATCTTAATTAAGGGTAAAAAAATGATAAATATTGAATATAATATAAATTATATAAAAATATTTAAATAATTAGTAGAAAATTTATAACTTTAAGTGAGTTAAAAAAATATTTAATATATTTTTAAATATCATTGATTATAAATTCTTATGCAAGTTAAAATAAATTTTGAAAAAAAAAATAAATCTTATTTAAAGAATCAATAATTATGGTATTGTGAACAAATCTAATTTATCAGAGTAAACATATTCCATGCTATAATGTTTAAATTAGAACATCATTGATAAATGAATAATAATTAAACTAAGAAATTGTCACTAAATTATTAAGTCAAACCATTTGTTAATTTCATAATATTTAGAAGATCATAACACGTTGTTAGACATTGTACTTAATCATTAAATATAAATTAATCAATTGTTAAATTGATAGTAAATTAATTTATTTAATCCTATTTTATTTGGGATTGTGATTTATATTTGGGGCAATTTAGTAGAAAACTTAGTGAGTTATATACATAAGAACCATTGGTTAAAAATTAATCTCGGATAATTAATTAAGCGACTTGATTGTAAGTAAGTTTTAGAAATTGATGACTAGAATGTAATTAATACAAAGAATTACAACTCTAAACCTAAAAAAAATCAAGTAGGGACTTGATTGAATAAATTTCTAAAATTATCTTGAAACAATACATGCGATATTATTCAGGAGGTAAATTAATATTTTACTATTTATATAAGGGGTGAACAAGGAAATAAAAACCCGATTAAACTGAGAAAATTAGAAAAAAATAATTGAAAAAACTAAACCTTAAAAAAAAAACTAATTAAAATTTTAAAAAAATCACCGGTTCAGTTTAGTTTTGGTTTTATGAGCTTGAAACTGAAAAAACCAAACCAAACCAAACCCAAATAAAAAAACTGAACCAAAATCGAGCTAAACCAAAAAAACTGAGTCAAACTCGTTTGAACTGGTTTTTATCCTAAAAACATAATCGAATTGAACTGAAACTGATCGATTTGAACCGTTTTCAGTTTGGTTTTTATTTTTTAAAATTTTGATTTAGTTATTTTTTTTATAAAAATCAAACCAAATAAAAAATGATCACCTTTAATTTATATGATTTTGAGGTTTCTATATGAATAAAATGTCTATGTTTTATAGAGAAAGAAAAACTATTTAAGTTACAAAATACTTAAAAAACATAAAAAAAGCTAGCATTTAAAGCTAGCATTTAAATGTATAATAATTTTTCTCTCTTAAATGAGTTTAGAAGATTTATTACTTGTGTTTAGCATTTAAATGTATAATAATTTTTCTCTTTTAAATGAATTTAGAAGATTTATTACTTGTGTTTCGTGTAAATTAATATCAAATGTCAAATGCCAAACACTTTAAGAACATGTGATTTTTGACAATTTAATTTTGTCAAATGCCAAACACTTTAAGAACATGTGGTTTTTGAAAATAATTATTTAATATGAAATTTATTTTTATTTTTAAATAATAGCTACTCTAAACTTGTATTATAAATTCTTTAAAACGCTTAAAAATATTAAATTTATCTTTTTCGCTGTTTTTATGGATTTCATGGACAGCAATAATAAAAAAAAAACATGATAATTCAATACAAGGTAGGAGTTTGGATATGAAAAGCCTAATTAGTAGTGATTTTACAGGCCGAAGTATTGGGGCCCTATTATACTACTATTCCAATTCCAAATATAAGTTTAGTTAATGCTATAAGCCGAGGCCTATGGACCAAAACATGCCGAATTCTTCATCATCCTGTAGTCTTACGGAGCTGCAAGTCTAAACGACAGCCCAGTCTTTACAAACGATTTTCTATCTTTTAAACCTTGATTTCTGACTTCCCATATTACATCTAACGACCTTCTCTCTGGTGTTTGTTTGTTCTTTTTTTAGTTGTTTTTTTTTTAATTTTCTGCTGCTTGTATTTTTTTTAAAAGAAAAATCAAGCATGGAGTGGATAAATTCTAATTAACCTTTGTTTTTAACAAAAAAATAGATTCTGAAAAACAATTTTTTTTTTTGTTATAAAAGAAATATTCCAACTCGAAATCTTTGAAACGAGGAAGATATCAACGTTATAGCTCGTGTTTCTAAATAACCAATTAACAATATAACAAGCTAGGCCTCGATATCACTTGAGTTTGGGCCCTGAGGTCCCGGCAGCACCATCTTCTCCGGCACTCTAAAATACATGCTTCTCGAGGGACTTCTCTGAGTTTTCTCATGGTTTCCCGCTTCAACAAGTTATAAGAAGTTGTGTGCATGGATCGGTAACGTGCCTTTATTGATCGTTGGACTGGTTAATTTATCACGTGGATTGAAACACTGGACACCAAACTCACTCCCCGCTTCATATCCTTAACAAGTCTAAAAGTCTAATCAATCAACGCAATACTCGAAAGACGGGAAAAGCACATAGACATGGGCTTTCCGCTGCCTTGTCGAGATTTCCAAGCACAAGAATTCGAGTGTCTTTTATTCTGAAATTAACTTGCTAATTAGATTTGATCATAAAATTAACTTGCAACTCTATCTATACTTTTCTAATTAACTATTATGACATGGGATATTCTTACCCATGAGTAACCTTGCACTAACATTGAACAAGGCTTTGCTTTACAGAACTGATTTACTTTACCGTCCTTTTCAGATTCCGTTGAAAATTTTGCCCGTTAAAAAAATTGACTATGACGTGCTTAATACATATATTTGAGCTCAAATGAAAAGTAAAGTCTATCTAAGTATCATACTTGGAATTACAAATATTTTTCAATATAAGTTTTATAGCATAAATTATTAATGAAAAATTAATGTTATAATTTTCCAGTCCATGATTATTTTCATGTCTAGATCATTGAATCTGTTAGGATTCATGTCTCATCTAATCATTTTTTTTTATTAGTTCCTGTACATTTTTTAAAAATTAAATTCTATCTTTAATTTTTTTAAACTGAAAAAAAGTAACTGCTAGAAATTAACTCTTATTAATTCAAATAAATCCTGAGACTGTCTATATCTCTGACCACCTGTGTATAAATAGAGGTGGGAGATTATGTTTTCAAACAAAGAAATTATTTCCTCTCTTTGCTTGCTTTCTTATTTTGTTATGTTTTCTTTCGCTCTCTCTATTTTAACTTTAAGTCTTGCCTTTGTTCAAAGACTTTTCTAGTTCATAAACTTTGATTGGAATTGCATCATTTTAAGGTATTGTTTGAATATGCTAAGACCATTTAACTAATTGACTAGCGATTCATCCATAAAGATAAAGATAAAGGATACAATTTTGACAACTTTTCTTATGCTTTGTTTTGATTAAAAAATCTATAAGTACTTTATACATATACTTTCTATTTTGTTTTTATCTATAAATTTATATGTTACTCTTTTGATTCCTTGTTTATGATTCATGGGAAACAATCTAAATATATAACACCCACACCCACAGGGTCAAATTAACCTCTATAGATTAGTATCCTTGGGACCATGGAAATTTATTAATTAATCAATAAATTATTTATTTATATATTAATTAATAAAAAAATTAGTTTATTATTTACATAATTATTGTATTATGAATTATCATTAACATTAAGTCAAGCAAAAATATTTATAAAAAAAACATACAATATTACAAATGGTAAAGCTAAACACAATGATGAATGAAATGTGTAGAGTATTGCTTGAGTACATAGAAATCCAACTTGCACTCAAAAGAAATTAAAACAAAGAATATAAAAAAAGTTTAACTTACAAGTGAGCAAACCGACAAAGTTACATACGATCAAAAGTTCATCAAAGTTTCCACTAAAAAATATTACAAAAGGTGATGCCAAATGACACAAAATCATAAAATTTTCAAAGCTATAAAAAGCTTTCTATAAGTGGTTTATTCAATTTGAAGAATATCTGAATATAATAAAAAATTTAATCACGGAGAATGCAAACAAACTTGTATAAAAATGATGTACCTTGTTGATACGTGAGAAATCCATTTATTTCTATAACATTTATACGTGAGAAATCCATTTATTTGATAAGTGCTTCAAACGAAGTCATGGCATCAAAGATGAATCATTTTTTTTTTTGGAGAAAGTAGATTAATTGTTATAGAACTCATGAAGATAAATTTGTCATCTATAAAAGAGAAACTACATCGATTTTTCATAAATATGTTTTCAATCTGGATGAAACAAGATTGTGCTATAACCAAATTATTCTCTTATAACAAAATAACTTAAAGGTAAGAAAAAAGACAAGAAAAGACTTACAATTGTTATTTATTATGGGATTTCGTTATGGTTCAAGAATGCTAAACCACAGTGTTTTAAAAATGTGAACTTGAGCAATATAAACATTGAGTATCATGCCCAAAAATTAGCATGGATAACCGGGATTTTATTCATATAATATGTTTGACAACATGATATAAAAATGAATGGTAGAAAAGTTTTCTTGATTTTTAATAATTGTCTCAATCATCCAAAACTTATTGAAGATTTTAAAATTATTGAGTTATTTTTCTTACCACCCAACACAACATCAAAGCTTAACCTTGTGATATGGGGATCTCGCGAGCTTTCAAGATTCATTACCATTGTTGATTTTATTGAGATTTTTTAGAGGTTTATGAAATAGAGATTTCAAATCTAGAAAAGATAAATATTTTAGAAGAAATGAATCTTACAAAATAGATATTCAAGCAAATATAAGTGCAAATTATATTCAACATTGTAAAATTAGGTCTACATATAACATGGTTCTAGAGATTTCAGATCAACACTCAAATAATAGGGATGTTCAACAATTATATGTTTTAATTAAAAAATTAAAGTATCGTGATATAATGATGTTAAGTATCTTTTTAACTATCTAAGGGAAAACAGGATGACAGTATGCTTTATGTATGCGAGAGCTATTTGTAACCTAGACTAACGGTAAAAGAAAATTAACATTGTCTTTTTTAAGGTGTTGATGTTGTCTAAAATTTTACACTTATTTGGAAACCACCCTTTAACTACGGTCCTCAAATTGCTTTAAATATATTAAGGTAATGTTTGACATTATAGTAATGGCTTTAAATATATTAAGGTAATGTTTGATATTATAGTAATGGTTATTTTTCAAAGTGATTTTTACTTGAAAATATATAAAAAAAATATTTTTTATTTTAAAAAAAATATTTTTGATATAAAAATGATCCTAAATCATAAAAAGTACTAATTTGTAGCAAAAAATATTCAAAATATTTCAAAAATATTTTTGAACACAAAAACAATTACACTCTAAAAAACCGGGTTCTTCACTGTAACTCCACCAAATATTTATTTTCTTCTTCAATTTTATTTTTTAATTGTAACTTTCAATGGTAAAATTGAAAATTGATTTGTCAAAATTTATTAAGGATTAATCAAATTAATAAAAAGAGGGCCACACCATAGCATATAAAGAAATATAATGTCCAATCTAAAATTTAGGGGAAAATATTATTTTAGTCCTACTTTATTTCTCCTTCCTTTAGAATCCCCATAGTTTTTGTGAATTTAATTTTGGTCCAGAAAGTTCTCCTTTTTTTTTTCCGGTCCCTAGATTTGAAAGACTTTCACTTAATATGCTCATTAAAAAGATTGATTTTAATATTAATGAGTTTTATTCGATAAAAGAAGTTTGACAATGAGTATTTCAAACCTCAATATTACATGAAAAAAATAGATTAAGGTTTTAAAAAAAATTTAACCCTGTTTGATTTAATGTTTTCAAACTATTTTTGAGGATTTTGGGTTAATAATTTATTTTTTAATGTTACAAAAGTACATATTAGGTGAAAATAGGTTTGATAAATGGGGTTTTTGAGTAAAATAAATTTGTTCTAATTTTCTAGCTACTATGTAATAGTTGGAATCAAAGTTTTTTTCTGTTCAACAAAAAAATATGTTATTGTTTAAAGCAAAAATGGGCATAAGGGAATCAATAATTTTTATTTTGTCCAATTGGTTAAATTGATAAGTTTAAGATTTGAATAACTCTATTTAAATTATGTTATTGAGCCTAATTACTTGAGTGTTTTTTCATTATATATTGTTATATAAAAACTGTTTCAAAACAAACAAAGCTGGATAAAGGGTTTGTTCAAGGTTGACTTATTAAACCAGACTTAATAACAATTTTAAACGGTTCTCCGTGATTTCAACATTATTTTTTACATTACCCCCAACACATACACAAATACAAATATAAACTCACTAATTGATATAATTTTTTAATATGGTAACAAAGATGTAATAATCAAGTGATTAAAAGATTAAATCTCATCTTTATGATTTGTATAGCAATTGATATCAAGGGAATAAAAGAGAAGGAATGTTATTTTCAAACAGTGTTAAAGAACATCTTGTTAATTGGCCGGCCGAGCTAAAGAGGAGAGGCATATGATTTTTGCCGAATTTGAAGTTACACGTAATTTTGAAAAGGAAAGAGATAAGGAGGCCAATAAGATGGAAACAACTTTGCTTGATCCTCGTGGCAATTTATTGAAGCCACAATTGCTGTCACTTTCTCTCTCTCCCATCATCATCCTCTAATATCAATTTCTATCTTTATTATTTCACGCAACATCATAATATTTTTGTTGAACAAGAATGATTGAGTTTTTTTTTTGGATAATTATATTATCTGATAGTTAACAAATATAATATAGATATTATTAAATTTGACTCAAGTTTAATTCAAGATATATATTTATATTATATAGGTGTGTCTATACATATATAACACATTTATATTTTTTTAACCCAATAAAATATATATGTGTGTGTGGGTGTGTGGGTGTGTAACTTTATTATTTAATATACATGTATTCACACCCTTCAAATATTTTTGTATTACTATTTTATTTTTTGTAGAATAATAAATAATAATCATGTAATAGATATCTATATAGATACCTAAAAGTCGCTAGATAAAATATGAATGTCTAAATCTTGCATCTCATGAATAATAGATAAGGTATTGATACACCAAAAAAAAAAAACTTGATCTATGGTGCTTATTATCAACCTTAACTAAATACTTAACTCACGCTTCCCTGGAAATAAGATTTTTATCAAAAAATAATTTTATATATAGGTTTTTTTGACATGTTTTTGTAGTTTAAAAAAATATAAGTCAAAATAATAAAGTTTATGCATATATGTAATCAAATAAATCGAGAACTTTGAGTGTTAATAAATGAAAAAAAACATAAAAAATAACTAAAAAATAAAACTAAAAAAATCAAGAGACAAATATAAATTAAGATATTTAATCTTGTGTTAAGGGATGTTTACACGATTGTATTTACTAAATTTTTTTATTCAATCAAACTATAATAAAAATAAACATAGTTAAATTGATTCAATAAACTAAAAGGGAAAAAAATTATTATACAAGGCCATATATATTAGATAAAT
This sequence comes from Populus euphratica, assembly GCF_000495115.2. Classification (NCBI taxonomy): domain Eukaryota; kingdom Viridiplantae; phylum Streptophyta; class Magnoliopsida; order Malpighiales; family Salicaceae; genus Populus; species Populus euphratica. The sequence goes on along the minus strand of NW_011499875.1, from coordinate 1,357,404 downwards.
CAGGAAAACCTCTTAAATAAAGCTCATATATACAAAAGACATATTAAAAATTATAGATAAATCAGAAAAATCTCTTAAAAAATTAAATAAATAACAAAAAAATAATCATTAATTAAAAGAGTCTCTTTAAACAAAATGAAAGGGATAAAGAGTATTAATCTAAAAATACAAAAAAATTCTAAAAAAATACATATAAAAAAAGAATTTTTATTTTTTAAAAGCCAGGGATTGCTGAGTCTAGCAAGTCTAGCCCATTTATCAAGGCTCAAATGGGGACTTGTCTTGGTAGTCCTATGCAAGTAGGCCCTTTTTTTATTTGGGGTGACAACAATCCCAATTTATCTTAAAAAAGATGACGTGCCATCTGGTTTTTCCCTGATTTTGATTATTATAGTGGCTAAAAAATCGATGTTCAATGTTTTTTACCCAAAGTCTATTTTCAACTCATTTTTTAACCAAAGCATCTATAAAACACTTTAAGAACCATGATAAACTTGTTTATAGCTCTGAAAAAAACAAAAAATACCATCCTAAAACCGAAATTAATCCAAAACTAAAACTAGCTCATATATGTTTTTTCATGAATTTTAAAGATAACATAAAAATTAATATGAAGTCTCCTAATCAAATTAAACCATTTGATAAAAATATCAATTGTTTTGGTGATCCAATCGATGTCAACAAAATCCTTTTCTCTTTATCATTAGAATTCAGCGACCTTTCTTTTTTCTCTCTCAATCATGAACTAAAAAATAACAAAAATAAAGTTTTATATCAAAATTTAATATGAAAAATATTGAAGTACCGAAATTGTATAATTTACATTATTTTTAAAATGCAAGGACTAAAGTGTATCTTTTTCAAAACTTCTTGCACACCATCCATGTTTTGTGCTTTTTTATTCTATTCTCTATTCTTTTAATTCTATTTTTGACTAAGAAATCAAAACTAACTAGCCTTCAATTAGGATAAAATAACTCTAAATTAAATTTTGTGGACCAAAATAAATTGTTAAAAATTACAGAGTAGATCCACAGTGTTTTGTCTATATATAGACAATGTCAACTCTATATTTAAAACCCTACTCCTTTTAGATTTTTATTTAGGCCATGTTTGTTTACTGGATATTAGTTTTTTTTTAAAAGTGATTTTCTTGAAAAGTGAATTACTAGAAAATAAATTATTTTTTTATGTTTGGTAGTGTCATGAAAAATAAGTTGAAAAATATTTTTTAATATTTAGTTATGTAATGAAAAATGACCTGAAAAATAACTTATTCATGCTTTATTTTTTTCAAGTTTATTAAAATAATGAGGAATAAATATTACAAATTAAAAAGTTGAATGAAAATAAAATTAAAAAAATAATTTCATAAATTATTTTAAATAAAATAAATAACAATCAAAATAATGGAGATCAAATCTAATAGATAAAAAAAAGATGATGAAATTAAAATAATTATAATTATAATTTCATAAATTATTTAAAATAAAATAAGTAACAATCAAAAGAATGAGAATTAAATTTGATAGATAAAAAATTTTCATTAAAAAAATGATAAAAAAGAGAGCAAATAACAAGCATAAAAATAAGAACTAAAGTTAATATAAAAATTAAATTAAATTAAATTTTAGGAGATAAAATTAAAAAAAATCAAAACAAAATATATAGCAATCAAAAGTTTAAAAATCTAATTTAATATAATCAGTAAATAATATGATATTTTAAAATTTTTCACAATCTTTAAAATGTATTTTATACCTAAAATAAAATGAAAATATTTTCTTGAAAATAAAATAATTTTTTTATTAACTAATTTTTTAATAAAAAATAAATATACAAAATTTTAGAAAATAATTTCATAAAAATAAATAAACGTAGCTTAATCAACAACCTCTGATATCGATTTTTATAAGGAAAACACTTTCCTGAAAATCAAGCTAAATTTTGTTTTTGACTAAAAAATATTTTCGTTGACCAGAAAGTATTTTCCATTGACCGGAAAGTGTTTTCTGTTGACGGGAAAGTATTTTTTGTTGACCGGAAAATGTTTTCCGTTGATTAACTTTTCTAATGACAAACAAACACAGGAAAGTTTGGAAAATGATTTCCTGAAAACTGTTTTTCGGGAAACAAACATAGCTTAATCAATATACAAAATTTGGAAAACAATTTAATAAAAAATAAATATACAAAATTTTAGAAAATAATTTCATAAAAATAAATCAACGTAGCTTAATCAACAACCTCTGATATCGATTTCTATAATAGTTATTTAATGTAACATCATAATCATTTTTGTTAAAATTTGTTTTACGTCCTTTTCTGCACAACTTGGTTGCGTGCTTTGAATCTTTCAAACACGCCTTTAATAGAGTTTTGGGATAATACTTAATTGTGCAAGTGGCAGCAACAAATTTGAAAACAATATTAAGAAAATAAAAGAAAATATATAAACATAAGAGCAAGGCAAAAGCCAACGAGAGTCTTAAACTTTTAAAAATTTATTTTTAATAGTAGCATGTTAAAATAATTTAAAAATACAAAAAAAAAATAAACAAAAGGAAAAATAAAATTTTTTTAAAAGCATTTTTGAAATATAAATACCAATAAATTCTTCTTTTTATGCTTTTCAAAAATGTTTTTAGCTTGAAAAAAATTAAATTGATATTTTTTAATACTTTTGATGTGCTAATAAAAAAATTAAAACAAAATTTATTTTAATATATTTTCTAGTAAAAAACTATTTTAAAAAACTCATTAAATCATGATCTCAAACACCTTAAAATTTATGTGTGGGTGATAGCAATATACTAGCTTTGATGCCCACAATTAGCCATAGAGCTGAATTAATTTCTTTTGCATAATAGCTGATGTTCATGTATCAGCCATAGAGCTGAATTAATTTCTTTTGCATGATCATGTATCACGACTGTGTGTTTTTTTTTTAAAAAAAAAAAACAAGTGACTCGATCATAGACATGTTGGGTTGAATAAGTTGATATCATTTCAAATAGACTAAAAAAAATTGAAAACAACAATAAATGGATTAAATTTACAAAGGAAAGAGATTAGGAAAACTCGTGGAATTTTGTTTTTAAAAAAAGGTCAAATAATGTATCTCAATTCATAACCCACTAAATATAGAATAATAAAATAGAAGAAAAATAACATAAAAATGGGTCATAGTCAACCCGAGTTAGCATAATAAATTTGTAATCCTAATAATTATAGTCTAGCCAACTCAGAATATCACGATAAACCCGTAGCCCAAATCATAAGGTTAGAAAAGCCCGATAAAAAAAATATAAAGAGTTTTAAAGCTTTTTTCTAAAGAAAATAGTGTTAATTTTTCAAACTCGTAACGCGAATCATTAGACTAAAAGCATCCATTTAAAAAAAACTAATAATTGAAGGATGAAATTAAAAAATTATTTCAATTATAAAAAAAGGATTAAGAAAATAGTAATTAAAAGATTAAGGATCAAAATAAATTTTATATTTGATTGAAGGGTGAAATTAAAAAGAAAAATCAATTTAGTAAAAGGAACTAAAAAAATCAAAAGAATGAGGTCTAGATTGAATATATATATATATATATATATATATATATATATATGAAATGATGAAATTAAAAATAAATAAATTTTTTATAAAAAAGTCAAGAATATAAATAAATAATTAAAATAACAAAGATTAAAGTTGAAATACTAACATCCAAGAGGGCCAACATGTAATTTTCAAAGACGATGAAGAAAACAGAAACAAAACTCATTGACAATAAACCAGATCACCAACACTAACATGCATCACTCCAAAGCTAAGAAGACATAACAACGCTTCTAATGACATAGCAAGAAGGTATTTTTAAAAGTCACGAGGCACAACACATGTCGCTCAAAGAGTGCAGACACCTTTCATATGTTGGTGCGTGTATTGCATATGCTTACCTATTTTTATTTTTTATTTAGTTAAATATCAAATTGCTCGTGGAGATGATTAATAATTATGAAAAAAAACTTTGTGAAAAGATTAAAAATCCCTTTGACTATTGGTTTTTTTTATTATTTTTAAGGATACTTTCGTAGTTTTATTGTGAATTTTAATTATTTATTATTTTTTACATTTAGATAACTATCAAATTGATCCTCACTTGAATTATTTATTATTTTTTATATTTAGATAACTATCAAATTGATCCTCGCTTAAAATTATAGTAACAAAAAAAAACTATTATCAAAATATAAAAATATCCCTTGATGTCATGTTTTATATTTTATTTTTGTTTCCAAGAAAATTTTGATTATTTTACTATGTAATAAAAAAAATACTTATTTATCCCTAATTAACGTGGTAATAGCAAATGGCACCTGTGAAATTTTTTTAATACCCTTGAGAGCTAGTATGAAGTTTTTTTTGGCATCATTAAACTATTTCAATTAACAGTATAAATTAGTGTTGAGCTACAGTGTTTTTTCAAGGGGCTTTATCTCTTTTTAATTAAGTTTAATAAGGTGATTGTCCAGTGTAAAATACATGATAGAGAACTGAAAAGTACATCATGAAAAAATAAATGAACTACTCCAAAATAATAACAATATTTATTTTGTTTTTAGAATACCCTAAATCCATTGTCCTATGCTACGAATAAGGTGGCGATGTATTTCATATTTGTAACGATAGCTTTCGACAATAGCTATCATAAAAATAATAAATGTAAGATGGGATAAGTTGCACTGAGTGAAATAGTGAGAAAACTATAAGAAATTATGTGATCTTTAGATTCTTTACCCTTAAAAAAAAAAAGAATATAATTTTCAAATTCTGACGTACAAACTACGTGGAAGAATAGATACTTATTGGCGAAACAATGTAACAAAGTAGACGATAAAAATAAACGACGTGTATGCTGAGACCACTTGGCCGGCCACTAGAGCAGTAGGGAGGGACCCACAAATCGAAACCCCTCGAAGCTGCGGGAAGGGCGGGCCCACCACAATTATTAGTAATATACAAGGGGGCCCAACTGTGCAAAAAGTGGAGCCCACAATAACACTGAAACGCCGTAGTATTTGGGAGTTAACAGGACTTTTTAGTGGGTTCCGTCACTTCCGTGTGATGGTGAATCGCTGCTAAGCACGCCATAAAGCAAAGCGAAAGCACAAGAGAGAGGGCTGCGCGGTCATGCCTGGTGTGTCGTGACCGAGGGTTCAAAGTTCACTTTTGACTCCAAATGCTAGCCAATAGCCAGCCATCTCTGGTCAACTAAAACCATCATACACGCCTAAAGAATAATTTTTAGTCTTGACTTATTATTGTGTCATGATAATATTAGTAATTTAAGTGAAGAATAGTTATTATAGACTGTTGTGTGGGCATTGAATCAGAGTAAATAATTTGTCGAATTTCTTGTAAAATGGACAAATCTGGTTGATGAACTTGATTGCTCTTTCAAAACTGGTTGAAAACTTCAAACAATGAAGCGACGATTAATTCCTCCTAAAACTGTTGAGTTATGAATAAAGGCGATGAACAATTCGTACTTGTACTGCAATTGTTTGGAGGTATACAACATGTTTTTCTTTACAAGTTGGGCAGTGAAGGTTTGTTTTTTACATTATAATTTTTTTTTAAATTTTTTTTTCATTATTTTCTAATAATTTTGATATACTGATATAAAAAATAAAAAAAATAAAAAAAATATTTTAATATATTTCTAATTGAAAAACATCTTCCATCACAATATCAAACACATTTATTTTAAAATGTGTTTGAAATTATAATAATTTTTACAGCTGTGATTTAGAATCAAGAAAATTACTTGTAATAGTGGTTGACTAGATTATAATATATGTCTGTTTAAAAATATAATTAAAATTATTGTTAAGTAAAATAAAGTTTAAATGTATTTGGTTAAAACTATTTTTTGAAGTGATTTTGATAAGAAAATGATGAAAAATAATATGTGCATTAGATTATTAATATATCATAAATACAACAATACGACATTAATGCCCTACTTTTATCATCCCATTAAATTAGTTGCAATATCATAACATAATTCATTTGAGAAAGCCTTTAATATTCATGGCTTCCTGAACGTAGAATGACATCGGTTAAAAAATCATCATGAATAAAATTAGAATAATGATCAAATTTTACAAAAACTATATCTTCTTACGACTTGTATCTAATATAGTTATATAGTGTTATTGATACTATTATAATCTGAACTTATGTTTTTGTACGGATAAGCCAACATGTTTTGCAAAATTCTCAATCTTTTTTTCCATACTCTAAACGAATATTCTATCACATTATATAGCGATGAGTGTACATGATTGAACACTTTTTCCCAACTTCTTGGTTGTCCTTGACGTCAAAAATCAAGCAAGTGATATCTCTCACCTTTATATAATCCTAAAAATCTTTAAACATTTGAATATTTAACATCAACCAAATAATATTTTTCTAAGATAACAAGTAAGGATCTTATAAGTAATTTCACTAATAAAGATTAACTATAATAATAGTTAAAATAACATTCAATTATTCAAATAATATTTTTTAAGGATTGGATAATTGGAGAAAATCACAGGTAAATAAAACAATTTAGATAATTGATCAATATTCAAGAAAGTGCATGAATCTATCATGTATTATTATGAATGCAATTTCTTATTTAGTTGAATGCATTATATTCAAATTTTTAAACATAGCTCATCTCTTTTTTTCATTAGCTTTTCCTTTTGAGTTGGAACTTTTACGTTAAAGTATTCATTTACAAGTTGAAATTGAAATTTATAACATCTTATTATTAAGCTAAATATTCTTTAAAAGCCAACATCAATAATCTCCAAGAAAACATATAAATAGTTTGTTAATCGTTACCATGACATAAAAAATAATCCAGACAACTAGAAACAAAACTTGATATTAGATAGTCATTTTCAACTACACTAATCTTTGTGTTTTTACCCCATTCACCTTAAGCAATAACACTTACATGAAATATAAACAAAAAAGACCCTCACCTCCTCAACACAACCATAACATCTAGTTGTGAGGGTAGGTGGATAGCAAAAAAAACATCTGAAATAAGATCTCATATATGTCACAGCAAGACTTTTATTATATAGAACTAACATCAAAGTAAAAATACAAGATGCACTTTTTATTCTAAGGCTTTAAACTTTGCTCATACATTCTTTGTAATAATTTAAGCATCTTATCAAAATCCCTCATTGATGCCCATGTATCTTTATTTTTCTTTAAACAAATATTTGGCACTTTTACAGTTTAATCGTATGGTATAACCGATACTTGTGCTATGAAAGGAACTTGATTTGTTGTTAATATTATTCAAATAAGATAACTAATGTAATCATATTAATAATTTATAATCCGATTGGAAACTTCTTTGTGTGTGGTTTCCAGTTGAGTAATATAAAGAGTTTATACCATACTTGTTTGAAATATCATTAGTGGATCCTCTAACCTTGACAATTATTTTATCATTATTTAATCCTCACATTAATCTTATATCTTAAAGTCCTCCTCCTCCTCCTCATCATCATTATTATTATTTATAATTAATACAATTAACCTCCATGCGGTTTGTTATTATTTATAATTAATACAATTAACCTCTATGTAGTTTGATGTCGGTTTTGTCGAGTTATTTATTACTTCGACACTCCTACACTTAAAAGAAAAACATCAATCTTTTGATCGTGTCAACCTATCATTATAACTAATTTAAACTTTCACACATTACATTCCACCATTGCTATCAAATTCTAATTTCACATATTCAATTTCCACAGTGGTAGTCCATTTAATGTTAATATATCATTTTTCTACTCTATATACATATTTTACCTACCACTTATTTTCTAATGTTAATATATCATTTTTCTACTCTATCTTTTACCTACCACTTATTTTTTTTTCTTTATAACAATATTTACATTATGTTTGATTTTAACATTAGGCACTATTTTTGTGGCTAACTTAAATATTTTCCAAAATCATAGCCCTCAATCATGTGGCCGATTCTTTACACATTTGATTAGTACCCCCCGCTCAAATGACCAACATATAAAATATCTTATCGGTAACCCATGCTCATGTAGTTGGGTCGTAAATATTGTGTTACAATGTATGTTGTTATGAATGATTACAATTTATGTATACTTATTTTCATCATAATAATCAGTTTCTCTTTATATTATGGTTACCATAATTACAATCAAATTTTAATTTATATATTGGATACCACCGTTATGATCGATTTCTATTCACATGATAGTTACCATTGTTATGATTCACTGCAATTCACATGTAAAATATTATCGCCCTCATGATCATATACAAAACATAAATGTTTTTTCTATAACTCCCAAACATAAACCATTAATGTTCATTCACTATATACCTCCAATCATTTGTTTGAAAATCAATTCAACCTAGCATATAATTTCATATATTTTAATCTTTTTGAAATTCTAAATTAATGTTCCACATATCAAATCCAATATACAATAATGATAATCAAATTTAAGTATCCTTAATATCATTAAAATAACAAAACTAATATAATTTCACTCAATTTAACAAATTTCTATAATTTCAACATTTCAATATATCCAACACAAAACATTTAAGCACTTAGCAATTTTCGTTGAAAATTTAACAAAAGACTTAAATATTTCTAAACATAATTTATAACATCACAAACATTTCAATGTAATTAAATTTCTAAAATTTAATTTCCTCAACATATTAATTCTTTTCAATTTTACATACTCCATTTCTCATTCACACAACTTCACATTGTCCCATATATTATTTTTATCAATATACAAAACATGGAATATCATCAATCATTGTGCATTTAGATATATTTCCTAAATTTCTCAAAATTCACCACTAACCTTTCAATCAATCCCAATAACATTTATCAAATATTATTTCTTCCTAAACCTATTTTCAAGCATATTTATTCCAATCAATAAACTTAACACCCAATCAATTAACTCACTTTCAACATGCAAATCAAGTATACAAATCAAAATAACTTCCTAAGCATAATTTACTCACACCTACAATTTAATGGCTATACTATACTATAATTCTATTTTGAATCTTATAATTTTCATACATATTCTTTCTCAACACATACACCACAACATGTCAAACATATATTCACTTCATTCATTTTGTTATTGTTGTTGTTGTTGTTATTATTATTATCTATTTAATAAATTCGCACATAATTTGAACACTATTTATTCCTATAATTGGCATTTCCAACACAACATGCTAAACACATTCAAAATCATATATTGCTACAACGAACCAATGTTACATATATAACTCATCCACGCAATTAAACATGCTTCTACACAAGAATTTGATAATCATTCCATAAATAACAATAACCTATTATCTCTAATGTTATTACATTAATAATTCATACAATTAAGTCACAATTCATAAGAATTTATTAATTAATTATTTATAAGAACTCAGTCATGGTTGGCTTTAAGGTTTTTTTTTGTCTCCTTTAAATTTCTTTGAAATCTTATCATAATTATTACTAATAACCATCATTGCATAACTCATGCATTAAAGACAACACCATCAAGTATTTTCCCAAGTAATTCTCAAAATCCTTTACTCAAAATACACCAACAATTTAACTATAAATAAAAATAATAATTAAATTTATTTTCAACTATGTTAATTTTCATACCATTAATACCAAAACACCAAAAATATTTTAATTCAATAAGTTCTTATATACTTGAGTAAATTTCTTAACTCTCGTACATGAAATTCATACACCCAAACAAACTCTATGTTACTAACCATGTTTTAGATTTTTATATTAATTCATAAAAATTTAATATCATAACAATTAGAGAACTTCCATCTCTCCTAATTCCCTTACATGGTTGGCCATAAGGTAGCCATCAAGCCATGGTTTTCATTCATTTTTTTTTTTCGATTTGTTGTTGTTATAACCATTGTCATTCAAATAAATATAAAATTCATCACAAATCATCATTCCCACCAAAAATCACATGAACCCTAGAATTGAAAATTCTAGGTTTTTCGAATTTTTTACACAATCGATCTAATTCAAACCATTTCCATGCATTCATATAATCCAAGAATAATAGCAAATAGTTCAATTATCATTATTACACAAAAACCCACATGAACCCTAACTTCAAGAATTATAGGTTTTCCAATTACTATTCAAAATCCAACTAGAAATTGAGATTTATTGGTTAGAAACATCTTACTAACATCAAAACACTCAATGGAGTGTGTTTCTTGCAATAAATCCCATGTTTTTTCCTTCCTCTTCAATTCCTGCACTATTTCTTTAACTAACTTTCCAAGCTTTAAATCTCCTTTCTCTCTAGTTTTTGTTTTCCTATCTTGGCTTTATATTTGAAGTAGAAATCACTTATTATATTCTCTCAAGTCTAAATTTTTGAAAGAATAAACACTAAATTTAAAAAATAATAAGGACAATGAATACTCCTATGTTGTTTAATGGCTATCAGCCAAAACAGTGGCAAGGAGTAAAAGTTGGCTAAAATTACAATAATATCTTTGACAAGTCTATATATTAATTTTTATGTTTTTTCAACAAGTAGCACTTTCCCTAGTTTTTTTGAATTTTCAATTATCCTAAAATTTTAATATAATATAGAGAAATATTTCAAGATACTTTTCAAGTTCAATCTAATAGTTGAATTTAAAAATATATTTAATGTTGTGAAATTATATAATAGATAATTTTTCATCAAAATCTAAATTTTACATGTTATTTTATTTACTTAAATCATCATAATTTTACAACTAATTCAAGAACTTCCTTCTATAATCATCATAAAATTCTCCTCAAAGTTTTCACCAATTGCAGGATGAACACGCGCGCGCGTGTTTCTTCATGATAATTCATAGACTTTTCAGACATTATTACCAGCACTGGATGGGTGGACAGATGAGTTAAGATTAGAGATGTTCCAGCATCAAATGCCATAGACGACCAGCATTCCTACTGTCTTATTGGAGGTCCACAGCTCCATAGAAACAAGCCCCAACTGCAGCTGAATCCCAGTAATACTAATAAGGATAGCAATATTAGTGGTGGCGGAACTCAGAAGAATAAATAAAACCAAAGAAATAACTTCAAACAACCACTTTGAGCAAGCTGAATCTCCTGAAATAATTGGATAAATTAAAAAAAAAAATCAGAGTCCTAAATCCGAAAGAGGTCTAGCAAATAGAAGCATAACACTGCATGCTTGTCAAACATATATAGGTGGGATCGGTATCATGACTTGTTTCCGATCGATCGGGTACTTGCACACGATCTAGTTCCTGCAACAATAAGCAAAGTGAAATGAAGAAAGATCCTCCCTACCATTTCAACTGCAAATAGTGGTGTTAATGAATCCAAAATAACCTTTTTATTTTTTTTATTGAAAGAAAATACAAAAGCTATCGGACTCCCCGTGTACTCTATAAGAGTATTTAATATTATAATATTAGTTGTTTTATAAAATATTTTCTTTTAAAAATACATTAATATTATATTTTTTTTTATTTTAAATTTATTTTTAACAAAAACATATCAAAATTATTTAATAACATAAAATATAATTTAAAATAAAAAAAATATTTTTTTTAAAAAAGGAAGATAATAATGGTTTAACAGCATTTAACAGTATCACCTCAGAAACAAATATATTCTATACAAATGAGAAATTAAAATGATGGTTTAACAAGAAAAAAAAAATCCTCGAGTAATCGTTAATCAGCATCTTTAGAATTTGTGCTGGCTTTTGGCAACTCCTTAGAGGCGTAACTTTCTAGAAACTTTTACGATCGATCTGTCTTTTATCGAAACAAATCGCAGAAAGATATGTATTTTTCATGAAAAGTCGAAAAAAAAAAAGGCACAAATGTGAGTGGGAGGAATCTTTAGTTATCGGCTAGTTCAGCTTCTAGACATGATAGTCATAAAATAGAGGAATCTATGAGCACTTAAACATTATCTTATTGTTCGCTTCAATATTTAACTAGTTTTGATGCTCGTACTTTTATTGACTTATTTTATATATAAAAAATAATATTTAGATATTAAAATAAAGTTAAAAAAGCATAAAAAATCAGTCATATTTAAACAATATTAATTAAAGCTAGAATAATGTTATTTATTTTTAGACAATACATGTTTTTACTTATAATAAAAGATAAGACATCAAAAAATAAAATTATATAATAAAAATATTTTTTTTACTATTAAGAGATGCTATACACCGTTTAAAGCATACAGTGACCCAAACATCCTAAAAATCTTTTAAATTTAAAAATATTATTTAAATATTAAATTATATTATTATTCTTAATCAAATCTACAATTAATAAAAAATAAACAAAATTAAAAGATCTTAATACATGTGATTCTAATTATTTATAGTTTTTTGGATTTAATAGAGCAGGTGTAATTTAACTATTTATAAAAAAAATCAAGATACCCTTGCCCCACTATGTTGATTCATTTATCCTCGAAGATATTTTTGTTATTTTATTATAATAAAAAATATTAAATAGATGAAAATATTCCCAGCCAAGTTTACAATGATTAATAAACTATTATAAAATATAAAAACATTATTGACTCCAAAACAAGTGATTTTTTAGGAAGACTATACCATAACTTGATTGTTGTAGTGAATAGTACATTTTTCATATGGTTAAGGAAAACCTTTTTTTTTTTGTTTCTTTATCAATTTTTTATTATTATAACCACCGTCACTATTATCATCATGTTTTTTTCTTAGCACAAAATTTCTTACTATTTAATTATATAATTTTTTTGTCTTGATATTGACACATATTACCTAAATTCTATATGTGAATAGCTACGTCAAGTTTTTTTTTTAGCACCATTCCTATTATCAATCTAATATATTCTTTTTATATTTAATTACATATTATATCTAATTATTAGACTATATATATATATCATCTTTTATTTCATTTTATTTTATTAGAATTCAAATTTATATTCATTTAGAATTTATTAAAAAATGTAATTTACAATTTTTTTATAATTTATTATTCTAAATTAGAATTGAGAATCGTTCACTATTATTGTTGTTGTTGTTTAGATGAAAAAACAAAAAAAAAACTTGATTGGAAGGACAAAATAAAAGACCAAAAAAAAATTCACAAAAAAAAAAAAAAGGACCAAATTAAAATTATTATTATTCTAATTGAAAAAAATAAAAAACTAGATATAATAGATAAAATTGAAAACCACTAAAACTTTTATAAAAGAGCAAATGAGGTAAAAAAAAAAGAAGAGGAATCAAAGTAGAAGAACCGAATTGAAAAACTTACATTTATAATTTAGAATTGAAAAAATAAATTAAAAACAAATAATTTTTTAAAAAAAAAACAAATAAAAATCAAAACTAAAAAGATTAAATCTAAAACCAACAACAATAAGGATCATAGTTTATTTTTTGAAGTATGAGAAAGAAATGAAGAGAAAAAAAATGATCATTAATCACAAACTAGTCATCTTTAGATGATATGCATTATCAATAAAAAAAGAAGATATGTAGGAGAACCAAATGTGACTATTTTTTCAATGTAATATAGATAGATATGTTCTCTTCTTGTTTGTGTTTTTCTATTTCTTTTTATGTATTATGTGATTTTTAAATATTGATATTTCATTAAATAATATAATTCTTTATAAAAATAATGAAACAAGATATGAGTCTATTTATTTTTAAAAAATACTAAATTTCAATTTATTTTCATTCAAAAACACCTCAAATATATTATTGAAGCTTCATTTAACCTTTTCCACCCCAAACAATCTAAAATTTAAAAATAAATCAAATAAAAAAACTTTCTTATAAGCTCTGATCTCTTTTCTTTGGCATGGTTAATGAAAAAAACCATCTCCATTAAATTAAACTTTATAAGATGTACTTGTTAATATCAAAGTTGTTGTTTTTTTTTTCTATTGGGATTTGGATAGCCGAATGCTTTCTCTCTCTTCTTCTTTTTTTTCCATCAAGTTTCTCTCTTTTACCTTAATAATGAATAACCAAGGACTGAAAGGTTAGAAGATAAAGTTTATGAATGAAATATAAAAATCTAAAATAATGGAGACTAAATATTTTAAAATAAAAATAAACTTACTAGACCAATTGAAAAAATAAAAAACTTTAGGGATCAGGTTGAAGTTTTCCATGTTCTTTAAATAGTAAAAATAAAAAAATGCTATGTTTTTTTAAGTATGTAGTTTTTAACCGTATTCTCTATTATTTTTAAAATTTTAATTTTAATTTTAATTTTTTAATTTAATATTTGAATATTTTATAATTATAAAAGAGCAAATGAGGTAAAAAAAAAAAGGAATCAAGGTAGAAGAACCGAATTGAAAAACTTACATTTATAATTTAGAATTGAAAAATTAAATTAAAGACAAATAAAACTTAAAAAAAAATCAAAATCAAAACTAAAACGATTGAATCTAAAACCAACAACAATAAGGATCATAGTTGATTTTTTGAAGTATAAGAAAGAAATGAAAAGGGAAAAAAAATAACCATTGAGAACAAAGTAGTCATCTTTAGATGATATGCATTATCAATTAAAAAAAAGATATGGAGGAGAACCAAATGCGACTATTTTTTTAATGTAATATAGATAGATATATTCTTTTTTTATTTGTGTTTTTCTATCTCTTTCTATGTGTTATGTGATTTTTAAAAATTGATATTTCATTAAATAATATAATTCTTTATAAAAATAATGGCACAAGGTATGAGTCTTTTTATTTTTTTAAAACACTAAATTTTAACTTGTTTTCATTCAAAAACACCTCAAATATATTATTGAAGCCTCAATAAACCTTTTTCACCCCAACCAATCTAAAATTTAAAAGTAAAATAAAATAAAAAAACTCTCTTATAAGGCTATCTATTTTCTTTGGCATAGTTAAATGAAAAAACCATCTCCATTAAATTAACCTTTATAAGATGTACTTGTTAATATCAAGATCCTTTTTTTTTTTCTATTGGGATTTGGATAGCCAAATGCTTTCTCTCTTCTTCTTTTTTTCCACCAAGTTTCTCTCTTTTACCTTAATAATGAATAATTTCGGCAAGAAGATAAAGTTTATGAATGAAATATAAAAATCTAAAATAATAGAGAATAAATATTTTAAAATAAAAATAAACTTACTACACTAATTGAAAAAATAAAAAACTTTATGAATTTGGCTGAAGTTTTCCATGTTCTTTAAATAGTAAAAATAAAAAAGTGCTGTTTTTTTAATGTGTAGTTTTTTTACCATATTCTCTATTATTTTTAAAAATTTAATTTAAAATTTAATTTTTTAATTTAATGTTTGAATATTTTATCACATCATACATGATGTAAATTGAGATTGCTTTCATGATATATATAAAACTATGATAATATAACTTATAATGATAGAATTAAAAATAAATAAAATTCAATGATCAAAATGTAGGTGAAAAATCAGGGATAAAAAATGACTGAGCAATCTCACGTAAACAACGGAATGTAAAAAGTGCACGGTCTAAAATGCCCGCCTGTTTTAGTTTATTATATAATTGTTTTTTCAAATGAAAATTTTAATGGGAAAATGGCTAATTGGTACTTTGACCTCCCAAAAGGCCCGGTCCATGCACGTTACTCAAAATCAATTCTACATGGTATTTTTCTAAGGCAAAATCAATCCATCATGGAAACGTATCAAATGTGGAGCATATTTTATATATATATATATATATATAGTACTTTTTATTTCGTTTGTGAAATAATAAAATTTGTACTCGTAATCTAATTCCATGTTAATTAATACTGCTTGATACCCGTTAATCACATTTGCGAAATTTCTTTTATGAAAACACTAGAAATGTTACTATACTATTTCCATATAAATTACTATTTTCATATTAATATCAATATCCTTTGTAAACATAATGGCCAAACCTTTATTCAAAAGAAAAAGAAGAAGAAGAATGGAGTTGGCATTGCACGAATGCTAGAGAAATTTTTTCAAAGTTAATTCCTTTTTAATTACATGGTAGCTAAAATAAATATCTGAAAGAGTTTGAAAGAATTGAATTCTAAAGAATAAAATTTGTTTTTTTAAGCCAAGTTCTTTGTTTTTTATTTATGTATTTTTTATTTAAAATAAATATTCACAAAAATATAATAATTTAAATTAAGGGGTAAAAAAAGTTATTTCTAGTGGAAAACTCATATTTCCTTGTTATTTTTTATACAAAAATATAATAATTTAAATTAAGGGGTGAAAAAAACTTATTTCTAGTGGAAAACTCATATCTCCTTGTTATTTTTTTATGAAATCTTTTATTATTATTAGCATTTTTTTAAAGAAAAGATCATCATAATCTAAAAGCCAATTTTTTATGTCTTTTTGAAAGGCAGAACTATGAACTCACAGTTTCAATTCACAGTAATTCATGACTTGTGTACAATAGTTTTCCCATACAAAAAGAGGTGTGTTAATAGTGTTTTCCCACTCACTATCTTTATACAAGTTGGGGTGGTTCATATACGGATAAATAAACGTACATGAACCATAAAGTAATCACATGAACATAATTTATTTTCCTGTATTCTTGTCTTCTTTATCACTTTTTACAAACACAAGCATGTATCGTGACCTCTAAGGCATCGCCTCTCCTACATCTTTGATAATTTTAGCATCGGAGAGTTTTTTAAGCCTAATAAGTGACTTTGCTTTTGCAGATTATGCTCGTGATTTACTGTAATTACTAATTACATCTGTCTATTTATATCATTTCCGTCAATTATTAGCTTCCAAATTTCCTTAATATTTTGAGATTTTCTTCCAACCTCATCAATTATATATATAAAACTCTCTCGATATACCATTTTAAATATAAACAAATAATTTGTCTGAAGTCTGATAACAAAAGAATTTGATTTAGATGCGAAAACTCATTTGAAATCGGCCACGCAGCAATATATGATAGTAACACTCCTTTAATTCCTTTTAGTTTTAATATAAATGGAATTTATAGCATATCATACATGTTGTTATACTATATTTTAAAGTGGCTCAATTTATTTTATCAAAGTATGCATGATGAATACTTTCACTATCACCCCCCAAATAAAATAAAATAAGATGTTTTGCCGTATTATATATAGATACATGGAAATGGATAACCACCTAGTAATCGAGGAATTCAATCTCATTTGTAACTTAATTAATAATATCCTTACCGATAAAATATACAAAAAAGAATAGTATAATTACCCCCCAAATTACAAAGACTAGGGTATTACAACTGATATTTTTAAAAGACTCGAGTTTAATTTTCCATTTGTTTTTTTTTTAAATTTATCACAGCCATTATACATTCCGTGCCATTTTAAATAGCTGATATTATAAGCATTTTTTTCCGCGTCGAGTGCTTAGGGTGAGAAGATAAAATGTTATATCTTCGTGAATATCTACGTTCTTGTGTACTGGAAGCAGCTTCTGTCTAAATGTTCTAGATCCTCTCCGGCCCCTTCTTCTAGTGTTCTAAAAAAGCTTTCAAGTACAAATCTGTGGGGTTGCCAAAACAGCCGTTAAATGTTTTTCTTTTTCTTTTTTTTTAAAAAAAAACCAATCTTCTCAATAGTTAATGATATTCTTGAACAAGCGCGTACATCAATGAAAATAAAGTTTCTTCTCCAATAATCTTTAAGAGCAAATCATTCACATTTATTTGCTACATTTAGATGAATATAATGATTTTTTAGATTTTAGTATTAAGATTTAAATTCGAGAAGTTAATAAATTGATTATACCTCCGTAGCAGTTAAACTAATCCCTTGGGATTGCCTTTTTTTTTTTTTTGTTCCCCTAACAATATGTAACCTTTTAATAACATCTGGATGTTTGAATTTTTTATTTAGAATTAATTTTTATATTTTATAATTATTTTAATGCACTAATATTAAAAATAATTTTTTAATAAAATATTATTTTAATTTATTTTTTCAAATAAAAAACTCTATAAAAAACAATCACAAATGAATGATGGGATATAGTTTTAATACCAATTAAATTATTCTGACAATGTAGAATAAGAATTCAACCTTACTAACATTTGCCCTACAAATGCTCAATTATCAAAGTTGTTTTGTTCTTTAATTAGGGTTAGCCGACCGTAACCAAACATGACATGATTAGGGACAAACCTTGATATAAACCGGTCTTAGAGAACTACTGCTCTTATACCAAAAGAATCAGGTTTGCCCAATTGGCCAATTTAAGATGTCTCATTTCCTGTCCACTGCCGGTCTACGATTCCTAATTTTGCTGACATATTTTCTTTTGCTTCAGTGATTCTTTAGGTGTTTTAGAGTATGATAGATATTTTTTAAAGTATTTATTGTTTGAAAATATATTAAAATATTTTTTTTAATTTTTTAAAAATTTATTTTTAACAGCATTTATCAAAATATTTAGAAAAAATAAAAATATTAATATAAAACTAATTTTTTTAAAAAAATCTCAAATGGACAGTTGGACCTTGGCATATTTGGTGATTTTTGTAAATTGATTATCAATTTGAACATTAAAGGGTGCAAATAAAAAAAACTGAGGACTGAAATGGAAAATTTAGCAGAGCTTGTGATAACTGGGACAGTGAATTTCATAGGCATTCTAGATGTTTGGTACATGTAATGGTAATGTAGAAAAAAGAAAAGAGAGGAACAGTGAGGGAAGGCATATACGATAAGACCAATGAAGAGGGAAGATGCAATGAAAATGAAAAGAAAAAACGAGGTGGGTTCCTTGCACCCAACGCATCTTTATGGCTTATTTTAATATAGGTTTGGGTTCGGAACTAGGCTTGGATTTTGTAGACTTTTTCTTTGTGTGAGGATAAGAACGACCACTCTCATTCAAGAACCCCCATTTAATTTCTCCCAGCCGCCTCCATTTCTCAAAGACCCAGAGGCCTTCTCCCCTCTTTTCTTAGCATCCGACACAACACATCACACATACATTCACAAAACTCTCCCTCCCTCACTCCCTCTCTCTCTCTCTCTCCCCTGCTTAGTACAAACCAAGAAGAAGTTTCATTATTTTCTTCAATCTCTCTAAGACCAGGTTGATCATTTTCTTTTTAGTCATTCAAGCTGGCGATCGAAAACCAAGAAACCGCTATTAAGCCCAAGAACAGAAGAATAATGGTAATGCCTATGCTTTCTTTTGAGCTCGCCATCTTCTTTTCTGTTTTTTTTTCCCGGATTTGAAATACTGGTTTTCTTGTTTTCATTTGCCTTATGAAATGTTATTGGAATTGATTTTGTGGAAAATGCATCTCACTTCACTCGGTGAATGGAGTTTAGTACAACAGTAGTTGTTTCTTCTTTGTTGTCTGCTTGAAAGATTCTTACTTTTCTTCCTTTCCTTTTTCTTTTTAATACTAAGAATCTGTTTGTGCTGAATTGTGTAGGGAGCTGGAGGACCTGATGATGAGGACCACAGGTGGCCGCCATGGCTAAAACCTTTGTTGCGCGAGCGATTCTTTGTTCAATGTAAGATGCACGCTGATTCACACAAGAGTGAATGCAACATGTATTGTTTGGATTGTATGAACGGTGCTCTTTGCTCTCTCTGCCTTGCCTACCACAAGGATCACCGTGCTATTCAGGTAATTCAATTGTTTTCCCAATTTTGTATTTGTGTTTTTACTCATTCTTGTCAGTGTTTTGATTTTGGTCCTGGATTTTTCTTCCTTCCTTCTTTCTGTTTTGTTCTGTAAGGTTTGTTTTTCACTTTCCTATTCTGGGACTGAAAGAATCCCTCTGTTTTCTTTTTTTTGGACATTGTAAATCCAATATGTTAATTTTTTTTTTATTTCCATATATAGTGGATGAGTGAAGATGATTTTCTTTAAATTTGTTATTCAAAATCTCTGCTCAATCTAGTCAATTGAATGCAGATTTTACCTTTTCAAAATTAAAACTTTCCTCTTATTCCCCTACATTTTCTAAACACCCAAATAGACAAATTTGGCCATTGATGAAATCCTTTCTTCTATTTTTTTTTTTTTAAAATGGGATTTCCATGTCCTGCAAAATCTCATTTGGCTTTGCGTTTTTTTCATTCTGAACAGTTAAAAAAAAAAGAGTATCATGAGCTTCACATGGTCTTCTAGCACTCTGTCTCTTAATGTTTCTTTGTGAATGTACAGATAAGGAGGTCCTCATACCATGATGTGATAAGGGTTTCTGAAATACAGAAGGTGCTAGACATCACTGGTGTCCAAACTTATGTTATCAACAGTGCTAGAGTTGTGTTTTTGAACGAGAGGCCTCAGCCAAGGCCTGGAAAAGGTGTAACCAACACCTGCGAGGTCTGCGAGCGCAGCCTCCTCGATTCCTTCCGCTTCTGCTCTCTTGGGTGCAAGGTATAATCACGTTGTCCCAAATTTTTATTTTTCATCCTTCCCCTTTCGTTTACGGAGAAAGTTTCGGGAAAGGAATGGGGATATGAGATTCAGACCCACCCACCCACCAACCCACAATGTTATTTTTCTTGGTCAGCAAGCATTCTGAAAATTCCACTTAACTGAATTTTATGCTGGTGCTGGGTGGTTACAGCCTTCAGGAAGTTGACTTTTCTCGTTGTCCAGAGGGAGCAATGAGAAGGCAATGTGGGCGTTGAAAATTCCATTTCCTTTCCCGGAATTTTCTCACCGGCCTTGGATTTCTAGTATTTTGAATTTGCTTCTAGTCCTTAGTTTCTGCATTAACATGAACATCTTCTCAGTTGAATAATGTATAAATGGGGTAGTATGTATTAATGTTTGTTGGGTATCTATGGCAGATTGTTGGTACATCAAAGAACTTCCAGACGAGGAAGAAACAACAAATGTCCATGGCATCGGATTCGGAGGACTCTTATAGCAGCAGCAGCAGTCATGGGCGGTACATGAAGACGAAGAAGAACAACAATGACAACAAAGTGCAGAGCTTCTCCCCCTCTACACCACCTCCAACACCTGCTAGTCACCGGGCAGCAAAGCGAAGAAAGGGAATCCCCCACCGAGCCCCAATGGGAGGACTAATAATAGAATATTAGAACACTGAATGTTTTAGCAAAGATTATTAGATCACCCCCATATATACAAGGTTGTTATCTAAATGCCCCTCTTCTCCAACCCCATACCTGCACAGCTCTCTTCCGACAGAGAGGGATCAGTATTGGAGGTTTTAGCCCTAAGTCAATGTTGATGTGTATATATGAAGTAGTACTGCTGCAGCACATAGAAGAAAATAACATGAATGTGAAGGACTGGATGGTAAGAATAAGAAGCCAAGGCTTTTGTTACTTGTATTGAAAAAGAAGAGATAAAAGGAGAGAACAGTGGGGGTTGTTATACATAAGTCTGGGCTTCAAGAAAAAGGAAAATGTAAATAGGGTTGTGGTGGGTTGGTGGGTCGCATAGGAAAGAGGCAGTGAAAAGACAATGTACTCCCTGGTTTGAAAATGGTTTCTCCTCCTCGTCTGGAAGGATGGTGTTTATATAAAAAGCAAAATGAAGATGAGAGATTTTTAATTAATCCGTGTAGCGTAGATAGCACCTTGTTTTCTTTCTCTATTTAGAAACTTGTTCATTATTGATTTTCTCTGGTTCGACTAGACTAGTGGTGAGTGCTTCCAATTTTAGCGGGGCCCAACATGACTGTTAGCTCGGGCGTGTCGGTACTCTATTGGTGGTGGGGAAACCTAAGTGTCTCGATTCCCGGTATGCAAAAGCAGGTGAGCCGCCCCTGCCTTGGATGGTTTTTTTTTTTTTTTTTCACTGAAGTTTCCTAGAGCCTTGTGGTCACGCGGGGTTTTTTCAAAGAACTAATTTTATACTTTAAATTATATTTTTTTTAATGTTTTGAGGTGTTTGTATAAAAAAATGAAAAATATTATTGTAATATATTTTTAAGAAAAAGAATTATGAGAAGACAAAAAAAAAACTAACAACGTAGGAAGTGGGTTGTTAAAGTCGGTTCATGTGGACCCAATTTTGTGTTTCTTTTCTTGACCATACGATTATCATTGACAAGGGCTTTAGGTGACTGAGTTTGAGTGATTCTTTTAGCTGTTCAAAATTTGTATTTTGTGCGAGTCCCTCAAGATATTCTATTTGCGGGGGGTAAAAACAAAAAACAAAAAAAGCGTTTGGGTCTGTATGATAATTTTAGGTGAATAACTGATTTTTTTTATTTAATTGAAATCCAATTGGCTTTTTTTTTTAAAAAAAAGAAAAAGACTCCAATCCACTAGGCTAACATGCAACGGTATCTGTCCATATTTGCATTCCAAACCCATCCTTAATTTTTATTCTATTTGGACTCTTTTATAGCGTGAATGGTAACACGTACAATTAGAGATGATTTTCCAAAATGCTTTCCATAATCTTTATTCTCTCTCGTCTCTTTTATAGCATATGTATGGTTGTGCACCCAGAGGCCATTCCATAAGTGATTTTAGTTTAATATTTTTTATTTATTTTAATAGCTGCTTATGACACTTGCAAGTTGCAACTAAATTGCCGAAAAACTTCTAATATCTTTAGCCTTTTGATTTGATTTGATATATATATAAAGAAAAAGCGGAAGCATACACTAATTTCTCTTGATACATGCCAAAAACGTGCTTCAAGATTAAAAAGAAGACGTTTCTACTCCAACTTCTTATAGGAGAAAATCATGTCGTGGCATTTTGGCCAGGTAGCACCCCACCCGCCTACCCTCCGGGGACTCTCTCTCGGGATTTTTAATTGAGCGAGGTGTGTTTATGCGGTACAGCATCTTATCTTTCATTCAGTTAATTAAAAATAAATTTTAAGAATTAAAAAAATATTATTTTAATATATTATTAAATAAAAATAATTTAAGAATTAAACAACACTGTCCTCTCCTAGGCATCCTTGGCTAAGCTGAATGGGCAAAAAGAAGGGGTCGTACGCGGTGACGTTGGCATGCCAAACCATTCTTTTACCGTGTCTTCTCAAGGATCCAGACGGTTAATGCATAGACAAAGTTATTTGTTTCATATTTTCTTTACCGTCTACCTTCGTTAATTATATTTTATAGTATGATCGTCCGCCGACCTTACCTCTTCGCATCTGTTAGTCTGTCATATTAGCAGAACTGTGGAGCTAGCTAGCCACACGTGACTTGCCGCACTTTCTTTTTCATCATACCTACAGAATTTACCTCCACCATTTAAGTTATTTTAGTTTTGACTTTTGTATTTTTATTTTCAAAGGGCATATAGAAATAATTTATTATAAAGAATGACAGAAAGACATCTCGAATACCCGTAACAATTTCTCAAAAAATAAAAAATAAAATCAATAATTAAGGTCACTCAATCAGGATCCATGAACAATAGCATAGTTTAATCTCAATTATTTTTATATGTATATATGGGACACAAATAAATTTTCTTTTAGCAATTAATAAAAATAACCAGATGAGGTCCCCAAAAGAAACGTGCACCATCAATTGAAGATACAGAGACGGCACGTTTCATGTCCCTTCTCCGTTTTCTTTCGGCAATAACTCCGGGATTTTTTTTTTCCCGTACTTTGAAAGATGAAGCCGACAAAAGACACGTAAGACTAACCTGTACATATCAAATTTCTTTTTAACTCTTGCCCTTACATTTGATTCTTGAGTGGTCAAGAGTATGCCACGTGTCATTGAAAATGCCAGGCGGTCTTGTTCGGACCGTCCAGAGCATCACAAATAGCTTTCGCACGTGTAGGGCTGGTGATGGGTGGAACTTTCTTGTAGAAGCGAGACCGTGGGCTCCACTCAGTTTGTTGGTCTTCATCTACTGGCCGTGAATGCTTCATTGTGGATTTTTTAAAAACAAAAACAGAATTAAATTCAGTCTGTTTCTTATTTGCAGTGCATAAAGTTACCCTACCGGAGCTATGTCTGATTGTTTGTTCCAAGAAAAATAAATAAAATATCTTCACATTTGATTTATTTGAAAAAAATTAATTGATATAAAATATTATGCAATCAACGTAAAAATAAAAACTAAATTAAAACAATACAAAACAACTTATAATTCTTAAAAGAAGAAATATTATAGGAGGTTCATTTTTTTGTTGTTTAAGGTTTTTTTTTTTTTTTTACTATCGTGCAAATGACACTAATTAACTCACTCTAATAGGAACATTCAACTGAATTGTGTAGAATAAAAACAAATAAATATACATCCAACTCATTCCATCAAGTTCATTGCGCCCTTGCTAAATTAAACTAGGGGTAACAAGATAGCCAATCATGCGTTTGCATTTCACTCGTTTTATGTTTATATAATCCGATAGCATGAGAGTGGTTTCTACTACTTTAATATTTTATGCGTGGCCGGCGTTGGTAGTATAGTAAGTAATTAACAGGCGAAACTATTAAAAATGGGTAGTCACGGGAGGCATGAAGGCAAAATTTTCTTTCTGCCTAACCATGTAGAAGGATAGGATTTAAAAAAAAAAAAACAGAGAGAAAAGTTACATTTATAAAAACACGGAAGCAGCAGATATTTAAAAATAAAATTGATGTATTTAATAATTATTAATTTTTTTATTTTAAATAATTTAATATATTTTTTTAACTAGAATGTTTAATAGTTTAATATAAAAAATCTAAATGATTGATAGTTAGTGATATTTAATAAATTAAGGTGGTCATTAGTTATCTATAAAATATATTTTTTTATAGATATTAAAACTTTCAAATGTTTAAGTTAATAATTTTATAAAAAATAAATACAATGACATCTTAAAGATGTAAGCTTTAAAAATATACATGTTAAAAATGTTAAGAGTGAAGAGATTTTAAATCTTGAATTTGAATAATTCATGATATATTTATAGTTTATGAGTCTTATTTTTTTAAAAAAAATATAATTTCATTATTGTAATATATTAAATTATATTTTACTTAAAATAATAAGTATTAAATTAATTTATAACATTAAATGACTTGCATGAATCTTAAAAAAAATCACAAGTGTTTGTATCTATTAAAAATAAAAAATAAATTTGGAAGCATTCTCTATACTCAAATATATTATTAGACTAAGGTATGGTGGTAGTAGGATACATAACTAGGCATGACATGTCTAAATAGATATGAATATAAAATAGAATAATATATAGTTTAGCAATTATGCCCGAGTCGATACATCTTCATATCAGATTGGCATTGAAATGATAGCTAGAGCCTATTAGAATGTTTTTTGAGCTTTTGGGAGGATGGGTTTTTTTACCTATTAAATTTGAGTTTGTGAAAAAAAAAGGATATGTTTAGGTTCGCGTGCTGTGTATTTTGCTCGTGTCCGGCAAATTTCTATTCGAGAGGCCGCCCACAAATATGTATATAGTTAATTTAATGAGAACATGGAATGCAATACCTTTGTGCACATAAAACATGTGGCAGATCTGATCTGAAATTGATTAGCACCATGGATGAAATGGACGACCCACTTTGCAATCTTTCCTTTAATTTCTCTCCGTTTAAAACATGCAAATCTCGATAGCTTCAATTGCTTCTGCGTACTTTGAACTTGGAATGGTTGTAGCTCGAGGGATTAGCGTGCTAGTTTAGAGGTTTATATATTCTTCTCTTAATTAATTACAAGGATATAAATCTTAAATCAAATTTATAATGATTATCCTTTTATCATCTTTGTGAGTGGCGGCGATTCTTTTACTAATGGCATAACTATTTTTATTTTTATATATTTTTCTTCAATAATCCCGAATCTAATACTATAGATCAAATGTGTTTCAGTTTTATTCTACAGTTTATCTTCTTCTTGTTTTTCTATTTTACTTGGTAGGGTTTTTTTTTTTAACTTGCGACGGAGCCAAGATTTTTTAAAATATAAAAACAAATTATTAATAGATATTTAATATTATATATTATATAGACATGTGTTATATATTAAAAATAAATTTAAAATATATATATTAACTAATATCAAGTAAAATAAATTTAATGTTATTTTTAAAATAAAAAAACTTACATTGTAATTATTGTTTTTAAGATTTCATATTTGAAAACTATTTTATAATGACTTTATTCTTAATTTCATTAAATATATTCTTTCTTAATATATACAATCAAATTTTTATTCACCTATTTTTAAATTTTTTAGAGACTAGTGAAGTTATTGACAACAATTATTTGTTGACTTATTATTTTAAACAAGTGGGTCAAGTATAGATATTATTATATATTTTTAATTTTTTTATTGTGTCTTTAATTCTTTGAGTTGTTCAGTACTTTATTTTTAGTCACTAGTAAATTTATCATCATCATTTTTATATGAAATTTATAATAAAATACATATTAATTCATTAAAACTCATTTCATTTTATATTCATATATATATAATATTATCCAATACACATATTGATTTAATAAACCCATAAATTATCATAAACTATAACATTTTTAATAACTAATTATAAACTAATAAAACTAAAATTAAATAATAACATAAATAGAAAAAATAAAAGAAATTCATTTAAAGTGTAAGAGGTTACTTGCTTTACTAATTAATAGTTTAGAATTTGAAAATAATTTTTATAGAAGAGAAAGAGACAGAGGCAATAATTCAATAAAAAAGAAGAAGAGTTTTATTAATTAATAGCTAACAAATAAAACTAAACTTATTAAGTTATTATATTAAAATTTTAATATAAAAAATATTATAAAAAAAATTAAAGGGGCAATTGCCCTGTCTTTCCCTGGCTCCGCCTGGGTTTGTGGTGCTTCAAGGGAATTTCTTCTACGATGTTGGTTCAATGATTGATGTCCATATCTAATGGTTAGAAAATAATAGCAATTCAAAAACATCAAGTTAGCATAGCTATTATTGAATTGTTGGCATAGTTTTTCTAAGAGAAAAACTAACTTGTCTCGCTCTAAATATGATATTGTATTTTTATTTTCTCTATGATTTTTTTATATATATTCTAGATGTCCTTAAATTTTGATATTGAACTATCCGTTCTAATCCTTAATTAATTTATAGGAAAAAAATGAAAAGAAAAGAAATATCATCCAACTCAACAACAATTTTTTTAAATAATTACAAATTAAAATTATTGCATGCAAACATTAGCTTATTACTTAAAGGTATACTTTATATTGTTTTTAGATAACCATAAGGAGCATCATATACTACAGACCACTAGAATTTGGACTTTCTGTTGTATAGAAATTATAAAAATAAAATTTTTATAATGGGAGGAACAGAATAATGAATTGTCTTCAAAAGACAAAACGATACGCTTTCCTAAGCATGCATCCGTATCTTTTCCATGAAGCATAGCATAAAATAATAATAATAAATAAATAAATTAAACACTAGGATGGTGCTAGCCATGTAGGATCACATAAGCGAAGGCTCCAAAATTTAGTGGATGTGGATCTCACTCAACCTTCTACTTTGCTTGGTGTTGATTAGCTCTCTCTCTCCGTGTCAACACTGGTCGCCGCTGAGCAATGGAGTACTTTTTTTTTTTTTAATGCAAATAAAATATGCAGGGGTTGGGAACAATTTCTCTTACTATGAAAAAAATATTTTAATTGTAAATTAAAAATTATATATATATATATATATTCAATAAAATAAATTTAAAATTATATGTGTCAATAAATAATAATAAATATATTGATTCCAACAAAAAAATTGAAATAAAAATGTTATTTCTTTAAAAAATTGAATATTTGTTTCAATTTTAGAATACATCCTTAGATTTTTAATTGGTTTTAATTAATAAAATATAATTTAATTTGACCAAATTAAACATTAACAAAATTGAACATAGTGAAAGCCTCACACAAAGCCAACAAAAAAATAATAATCAAAATGACTCAATAAAAGAATAATAATAATAATAAAAAAGAGTTTGAGGTTTAATTCAAATATCATTTCATATCTGATAGAATACAAATTTTACAAAACTAAATTATAATTTTTAAATGGGAAAAAAGGATCCAATCAAAAAATATAACGGGAATAAGAAGAGAAACTAAGCTAATTTACTGTTTACATTTTCACCTCAAATCTTTTAATGTGTTTTTATAAGTATATCAAACTTCATTAAACTATGCTGAAAAAAATAAATTTGCTATCATTTCACTTGTTTTTTTTATTTATTAGCACCTGTCATTTACCATTTATATTCAACAAAAAGAAAAAAATAAGTAATAATAATTAAAAAAAGAAAAAAGAAGAAGAAGAAAACTCAATAGTCCTCCCATCAAGTGAGTTGGGTGGGGCCTTATACCTCAATCAAATTGCCTAAGGCATGATGTCATTGGTTAGCTACAACTTAAATGCATCCTGATGCTAATTTGATTAAATAAAGCGAGGAAGCACCTATCATTGTTGAGGAGCATCACAGTGGGCCACTTGGCATCTTGCTTGTTCACATTGATTGGTGATGCTTTCTCGTCTGGTCACCCGCAGTACCTAATTTTTGTATATAAAACGGTAGTTCCGTTTTCGTGATTTTAACACTTAAATCCATTGTTTACTTGTACCCCTGTTTCTGACTTCTCATTTTTATATTTTTTTATCAGACCCTCGCTTTCAAAAATATCGCAAGCCTCAGATTCTCCGCCACTAGTTCTGGCAATCTCACTCATCTCCATGGTAATTAACAACCCCACACGCACACTAGGTGCCTGCCCAATCAAATGTTTTTTAATTATAAAAATAGCATATTTTTCAGCATTAAAAAACCTAATCATTAATTTAGAATTTAATGTTTACATTTAGTAAAATATGTTTATGATCATACCTGTTAATAAATATTAACAAGAGAATTTAACGAAAACTAAGTTGGAAAAATAATTTATATTAGTTCAATATATTAAATTCAAGACCTGAACTTTATTTAATTTAAAATATTCTTTAAAATTATTTTTATTTAATTATATAATAATAAAAATATATTATCTCACTGAATTAAATTAAAAATAAAATACTATGGAAATCCAGATTTCACTATATGTTAAAGATTCCATGTTTTCATGGTTTCTTTTAGTTAATTTTTGTTTTTAAAATGCATTACTGGACTCCTCTACATGCTTTGATCCATTGAGATATCCGGCGATGATTGCATGTATTTCCTAAATAGTAGAACTAAAAGATGTATTAAAAATACATGTACTAATTCTATTTAGACTTGGTAGGTATGTATATAAAAACATGCTCGACCGTAATCAATTATTGTCAATCTTGATCAATTATGGTTGATTATTGTCAAGCTTAATTAGAAGATTGATCATGGTTGATCTTGTTTAAAAATGATTATTAACATCTTCCACGCGTAAGGTAATTAAACACTAATTTATATAAACAAATTAATTAATATATAGTTATTAGACCAAGATTAAGAGGTCTGAGAACGAATTTCAAAACAGACTCAAATTCTCTCATCAAAGAACAAGACCAAAGCTTTAAAACAAGCACTCAAAAGAAAACCAGAACAGGAGGAAAAGACGAGGAGATAAATTAAGGGTTGTCGATAGCAATAAAGATTACGCTGCTCGCTCTAATCTCTTTAATCTCTTTGCTATTAAACAATATCCTTAGTCCTTTTTTTAACTCTTAAATAAGATTACTTAGATCGCTCTGTCAGAATTAACATTTGCCTTAAAACACAAGATATTTTTTCCCCTTAAAAAAAGGTTCTTTAGGTCAATAAAGGTTACTAATCAACATTTTATCAAATATCTTTTCATATTAAATGATTGTTTTACGAACCCGGACCAAAGCCAAGCCGAGTCCAAGTCGAGTGTCTGTGGTTTTATTACAAGACTCACACTGTCTAGATTCCTTTTCCTCTAAAATCTTTGGAGCTCTATGAGCCTTAATCAATCGAAGAACCTTCGAAACTAACCAATTCTTTCAATCTTTGTTTTTTTTGCCCCGAAATCTAACCCTTGATCTTGGTCTAATATCTATTCTGTTATTTATAAGGAGATTCGAATCACCAACAATTAACAAAGCATATATGATTTAAGAAAACCCCGAAATCCAACCCTTAGTCATTCAGTTTGGCGGAAATCTCAGTCTCATGTTGACAGTACTAGTTATGCGATCGATTAGATCAGACATTACCCAGAGGGATCAAATATCGATGGTGTTTCATCTTTCCTGTGATGTTCAACACCTAATCCGCCTAGAGAAAGCTCCAAGAGTTCGTCCATGGAGAGAGACACACAATGAGTAGAATAATATTAGTTTATGAAGATAGACATCCTAATGCACTAATCCGGTACAATATCGCCCTCGTCATCCAACATTATCCATATTTCCACAGGAAAGTATGCCGCAACTACTCTGCAATTCACGCAGCTGTTTCTTCATGGGGTCTACTAGAATCAAAGAAACCGAACAGAAAGGGATGAGATTGGCTACTGCGCCAATGTTAAGTCGTTTTAGTACCTTCCCAGCTGGTTAAATATTTTGACGGAAACCCTTAATGTACTCCAACCCCACGGTGTTGGACATGGGGTCACTTTTTTTTTTTTTTTCTAGTATGGAAGAAAGTAATAATCAATCATGGAACACGAGTTGGAGGGACCTTCCCAAGAGTAGATTCCTTTTGATTTCTTGATATATTTTTTTTTGACTTGTAGAATGCTACGCCAAGGAGTTCACTATTTTAGACGGCTTCCACTTCCCCCATCGTTTTTCTCCAACTAGGTGGGATGCTATATGCTGAGATTTTATCGGAAAACTCAAGGACGAGCAGTTGTTTTTATTTTAATTCAATGCAGAGTGACCACACCCGCTTCAGATCAAAAGCTTAAAGGGTCAATGGGGTTGATTGATCACAAGCATTCATGTTTATTGGTGCACTGACAGCCATCTGTGCATATTTTATTTCAACTTGATGGCTTTTAGTGCTTTACTTTCAATGATAACTAGACGAAGACCCGCGTCTTGCACGTAAGTTGATCACTTTTTTATCTTAAATAGAGATCATTAATTAAAAATACTTAATTTTGTTTTATGAATTACATGTGTTTTGGTAATGAAAGGACACAAATATAAACGTGTTTTAAACGTTTTTCTTTTTTCCTACTTTAATGAAAACTAAATCTAATCTTACACATCTTCGCACCAATATATCAATTCATGTAGTGGAAGAATATCTTATGTTAATTATAAAAAAGATAAAATTATGTTGTGAAACTTGTATTGAATTTGTATATTTGTAGCATGAAGCTCACAATCTTGAATGTGTTACTTGTCTCCATTATAAGGGGGTTACTATTGGATCTAAAATAAATACATTTTTAGAACTAATACAAAGA
Organism: Populus euphratica; assembly: GCF_000495115.2. Lineage (NCBI taxonomy): Eukaryota > Viridiplantae > Streptophyta > Magnoliopsida > Malpighiales > Salicaceae > Populus > Populus euphratica. The sequence continues at coordinate 1,325,901 of NW_011499875.1, read as the reverse complement.
CATCAAAAATCTTACATAGCAAAGTAAAAGATTTTTCAAAGAACACTCAAAGAACTTGTTTAATTTTATGTGTAAAAGAAAGAAAAAAAATAAGAAGAAAGTTGTTTTCAGAAGACTAAATCACTTGTGTTTATAATAATGTGACCAATAATTGATATTTTACTAGAAGGTACAATGAATCCTTCAAAAATCATTACCTTTGAATACGAATAAATTAACTCTATTAATCATATAGCCAAGTACTTATGCTACATGAGGTTGGAAAACAAGGTAGGAAAAGATGTCTTTTCAAAACTTCTTTTCTTTACACTTTTCTCTTTAAAATTCTGAACTCGTTTTACTTTTATCAGTGTCAATTTAAAATAATATTACTACTGCAATCATTATATATAACTATTACTATTATAATATAACTATCATAATTATTAATACTAATTTAATTATTTCTATTATTATTATTACCATCATTATTATTATTATTTTACTTGAATAATTAAAATGATTGTACCCTATCAATATTATTATTTTATTTAAGTTGTTATATTTTAATAACATTAGTATGAAATAAATATATTTTAAATTTTTTTTAATAAGATAAAAATATGACAAATCATTTAATTTTTATATATATATCTAAAAATAAGAATAATTATTTTTTGTTCGATTCAGTTTTTATAAAAAAAGTAACCAAAACTTTTTTTTTGAAAAAATCAAAATTAAACCAAAATCAGTGCGAACTGACCGGTTTTGATTTGGTTTGATTATTTAAAAAAAAAATCAGTTCAAACTAATTTGACTTGATTTTTTTGGTTTGACTAAGTTTTTTTCGATTTGACGATATTTTTTTATGTTTTTTCAGTTTGAATTTGGTTCAATTCAGTTTTTTTATTTCAGGTTCATAAAATCAAACCGAACCAATTGTTTTTTTCATTCTAATTAGTTTAAATAATTTTTTTTTATATTTAGTTTTTTCAATCATTTTCAGGGGAAATAAAATCTAAGCTAAAAAGCACTTAAGTAAAAAAATCTCTAAAAACATGTGATCCTAGAAAATCAAACTCGAAGAATTAGACTTTGTTAATATGATTAGCTTTAGAGGCACCTAAAATAACTCTATGCACGCTGCCTGATCTATAAGCATGAGGCACCAGGTGCCATGCCCTAGTGTGCCCTGAATGCTGGGCTTCACCCACGGCACCCATGGTTATTTATATCATGTAAGGAGTTATTATGAATAATATCTTAGTGAGAATATCAACAACTATAATTATTAGATTTGGATTAACTTAACGGGTTGATTCAGGATTTAATAGCTAGACTAGTCTAAGTTTGTTAAAAAACCGGCTGGTACAACGACCTAACTAAACTTGTTTGACCTAGCAGGTTAGGAGAGGGCTGATATTTTTTTTTCAAATATAATTTTTCTCTATATTTTTTTGGTTGGTTATTAACATTTTTTAAAGTTTATTATATAAATATTAAAAAAATATTTTATTTTTTCAATGTGAAATTTGAAATCTTGTAGTATATATACTTTATATTTCAAAGAAAAAAGTTATTTTTCAATATGGGATTTGAAATATTTTTGTATATATACTATTTATTCATATGAAGAAAGTTAAGTTTTTTTTAATATAAGATTTAAAACCCTTTAGTATATATCTATGTTCTTAAGAAAAAAGCTACTTTTTCAATGTGGGATAAAATTTTTTTTAATTTAAATATTTCAACTTAAAAGAATGCTATATTATCTTTTCAATGTGAAATTTGAAATCCTTTAATGTATATATTTTATGTTCACAAGAAAAGAGTTATATTTTTTTAATATGAGATAAAAAAACTTTTTGGTTTAAATACTTTAACTTAAAAGGTTAACATAATATTTTTTCAATATGGGATTTGAAACCCTTTAATATATATATTTTATGTTTTAAAAAAAATCATGTTTATTCAATGTGAGATAAAAAAAAAAATTTTAGTTTAAATACTTCAACTTAAAAGCATAACATGATATTTTTTCAATATGGAATAATTTTTTTTAAATATTCTTTCAAATTTTATTATTTACAACATATATATCTTATATTCAATGGATTTTTTCATATAAATATTAAAATTTTAAATATATATTTTTAAAATTTTTCCTGATTGATTCATAAAACCCAGGACTTGACTTCTTAGTCGGGTCAACTTTCGGATTGGATTTGATAACTATATTAACAATCTTATCCATGAAGTAATAAAGTTAACAAACTCTCCTTTAGCAAACCTTGTAACACACAAAATTAATGTAATCTATGTGAACATATTTTGTGTGTAAATGAAACATATGATTAAATAGACAAAAAAATTATACATAGATTATTACATCAAAATATCAATAGATTATTCCGTTAATAAAATGTGAAATTCTAATAGTGAATATCTTCCGTCGATAAAATAAGAAGTGAAGTATTGGTTTTAAAACTAACAAAACCAAACTTATATATATATTCATACACTAACTTTCATAATACATATGGCAATGTAGATTTAGCAATTTGGTTGTTAATTTCATGTTCATATTACTATGATTATCATCTTATAAGAGCTACTTAAATGGGTAAAATCCACATATAAAAGGAGCACTCAATTGAGCTCTAGAGCATTGAATAATTTTTCTTTTCATGTCTCATCTTCGTTATGATATAAATTAATATATTTATTATTCAGGCCCTCAAAAGATAGGTCAAACAGGGAACCAAAATAGTTTATTATTATTTTATTTTTTTAGCTGATGCTTGTATCTAATTATAGAAGTTGAATTTTCTCTGTTTAAAAAGCCTTGAACTGCAAGTTACCTGTTAGCAGTTATGGTCCCCTGTATTTGTTGACTTATCATTGTGAGAAGAAGTCGAAATGAAATGGTCCGGAATATTGCCTTCTTCATTCAGGAATTTGCTTTATGCATGAAGGCCTCCGAGGAAATTTCCTAGGTTGTGCATTGAAATACAAAGCCTGTACGGCTGCGTCTGTCTCTGACGGGGAAGTCAGGTTCTCGAAATTTGACCTCCAGTTTCAGAGGGCAGCGGAAACTAATCTGATACTGTGCTCTAGTTGTACATCAATTGTGGGATTAGCTAACATGATTGCAGCATCCTCAATAACTCCACTTCTAACCTCGAAACAGTACTCTTTCTTAAATAAATAAAAAATGCATTATTTTTTAATCATTTCAATCATGTTACTTAGGCGAGGTTAGGTGGTATACGAGCAAGCCAAGACAATTTACCACTAACTAGGCTAGATTACCAACACAGTGAGAGTCTTCAATGAGGCAAGGCAGGTAGTCACGTAGAGTCTAATTAATGGGCATTCTGGTGGGCTATGGTAATGCGGACTTACCAAGACACCTTCCCGGGCTGTTGAAACTCTTGTGGGAGTATTTATTGTGGGAGCAGTGTATTTGTAAGTGTAATCTAACTATGTTTTTAAAATATATAATTTTTTATTTTAATTTTTTTTGGTGATTTTGAATCATTTTAATATGTTGATGTTAAAAATAAAATTTTAAAAATAAAAAATATTTTAATATATTTTCAATGAAAATATTTTAAAAAATAACTTTTACTACTGTAATCCCAGTTTCCAGAGTTTAGTTTCTTTGTTACGAGCTTTTGGGCCCTTTGTGGAACCAACCAAGTAAAAACACAGTAATATTCTTAGTCCTTGTGGGGCTTTTAAGCCTATTGAAGGACTCGGTGATCCACGCAAATTACTGCAGCAGGCCCATTCTAGGTAACAGAGCAGCCTCCTTTCTGGCATGCTCAATTAATTCTTGCTGAATCTTCCACCCTAAATGAATTCACAGAAGACCCACAGCCACCGGAACGCAAAAGAGTTTATATGCTCCGGCAAATACATTCTCCGGAGACCATTGACTCCAATTTCTTTTTGCTGGGGCCAAGTTAGCGTAGCATAAGATGTTAAATCACTTCATATTCGAATTATTCATTATTCATTACCGTATCATCACCACATTTCTGGGAAAAGAAAGAAAAATCACGATGCTGTATTCCATAGGGGAGCAAAAACGTTAAAAAAAGAAGAAGAATTAATGGACTAACAAGGAAAAGTAAACAGCCCTAGCAATGGAATGGAGCCATATATATATATATATATATATATATTGGCATGCATACATATACATAGATTATTCCTATAAGATTAGACATTTAATTACGTAAAAGAAAGGGGAAGCAAGCAATTAATTAACTAGCTACAAGCTTTCTTTGTCAGACAGAGTAAACGAAACAGCAAAATCATTGGATAACAAGTGGGGTTTGAACTATACAAGCCGTAGATCCATTTCCCTTAAACAACCACTGGCGTTGTGCTGCATCAAATTGAATGAGCAAATTATCACAAAAAGAAATAACAAGAACGCTGACCCAACTCCACACCCTACTCTTAAAACTAGAACGTATTTTCAAACTTAAACTGAGTCTCACCTCCTTGCGATCTAAATCACTTCTTAACCTAGCCCCCAATCCATCATCATCTATTTGATTCGGGAAATCACAAGGTTTGCTTTTAAATTGCAGTGTTGACACATCTCCAACACCCATGGGTAATTCCTCCCCATCCTCCACTAATTCGCCGCATGAAATACCAACACCACCGTATTTAACGAAAGCAAATGAACCTCTGGTTGGATTAAAGCTAGCCCAGGGTTCAGGATTCTTAGCAAAAACAGCGATGCTGGTGTTCCATACGGTGTCCAATTTTCGAGAGGTACCAAGTTTCAACTCTTTGAAGGTTAAGGAAGACAAGTGGACGGAAAGACGCACCGTATGGGGTCCGTGTCTTGCGTTCTCATAAGTGACGAAGATAAGGAAAACCACGCAGGATAAACCAACCAAAACGCAAAACCCATATTTGCAAGCTGCCCGGGACAACATGTAGATAGCCCAAAGGGATGAACAAGGTTAATTGAGCCGGTCTCGACGGTTTTGAATATTGGGTTTGGAGAACAGAATGTTTCCATGGATGGAGAGAAGAAAAATGGATCAAACGCAGGTGTTTTATGCTTGGGATGATTCGTTATGTTTGTATATCTGTATCTGCCATTTTCAGCTTATTTGTACACCCTTTTTTCGACCAAAAGAAGAAGAAGAATATATGTATCTATCTGTCATTTTGTTACCAAACTGAATGGATTGCTTCCTTTTATTAACCTCGGAAAATACTATGCAATTACCTTCCAGGTTGTTAGCTTGGTAAGATTTCCTGTATTCCTCCTTCTTATCACAAAAGAACTTGATCATTTGAGAACTTCCTTAACACAATGTGTGCTTGTATGGAATGGAAGTTGTATATGAAAAGTAGGGCCAAGTTTAATTTTTTTTTTAGATTAATATGGGTGTACGGATCAAGTTTAATTTTACTTCGTCATATTATGCAGTATATGAACTGTTGGCCGGTTGCTCCCAGAACTGCATCAACATTCCATGATGGGCTCATCACGGCTTTTGGTGTGACCGTTGAAAAAAGAAAGAAGAGGGACAACAGTCTCGACTCCTTTTATCAGGACGAATAATTTGCATTTTCATCGGACCCTCTTCAACTTTTTAATCATTAGTTCTGCAAATTTGAAATAAGAAAATATTTATGTAAAAAATATTGATATGTTTATTAGTAATATATTAAACTAACCCCACTTACTTGTAAGAAAGTAATTTCTTTTTTAAATGTGATTTTTATGAAAAATAAAAAAGAATTATTTTTTAATACTTGTCTATAATATGAAAAATAAAGTAAAAGATACTTTCTAGATTTTTACTATGAAAATTAACTTTTTTACTTTTATTTTTTTAAGTTTATTAAAAAAATAAAGAAAAAAACTATTAGATAGAAAAGTTAAAAGATGAAATTGAAAAAAATTTAAATCTTATAAGTTATTTTAAATAAAACAAGTAGCATTAAAAGAATAAAGACTAAATCTAACATATAAAAAAAAGTTAAAGGAGGATGAAAATTAAAACAATTAAATTTTATAAATTATTTTAAAAAATAAATAGCAATTAAAATAATAAGAACCAAACCTAACAGATAAAATTTTTAAAAGATAATTAAATTAAAAAAAAATTAATTTCATAAATTATTTTAAAAAAATAGAGGCTAAATCCAATACATAAAAAAATTAATTAAGAAAAGAATAAGATAAATAAAAATAAAAATCAACAGAATACTAATTTAATTTGATATAAAAATTAAATTAAATTAAATTAAATTTTAAGGGATAAAATTAAAAATAAAATAAAATATAAAATATATAGCAACAAAAATACGGATGATCAATTTGATATAATCAACAAATAACAAGATATATTTTTTTAGTTTTTTAATAACTTCTAGAAAGTATGCATGATCACTCAAAATAAAAATAAAATATTTTTCTAGAATTTAAAAAAAATGACATATGAGAAAAAATTGAAAATTAATTCTAGGAAATCACTTTACGAAACAAATAGGGCATAAGAATTACAAATGCAGTATTTTCATGGTTCATATTTTTCAGTTTCCTTTTTTTTAAGGAAACACAAAATTACTTTGACCATGTGTCATAAGTTTTGTTGTTCATATTTTTCAATTTTGTGCACGCTAGTATTGTTTATATTAAAATAGATTTGAATTCTTCTAAAAGGACTTTAATTTTATTATGATAAAAAGAAGCACTAATCTACTATTACAATAGTTTTTAAGGAAGTATAGCTGCCAAAATAATTGGTTTTCTACCAATTTTTTTCATAGAAAAGCTCAAAATTGGACACAAATTATTTTGTGATGGTTGCAAAAAGCACGTCACAATTTAATTTTGTGACCGATTTCAATCATAAAATTACTTTTTTAAAAAAGAAAAATTCGTGACTGAATCCGTCGCAAATTGGATTTTTTTAGGGAATTTAAATTTTCAATTAAAGTCACAAATTATATTTTTTCAAGGGAATTTAAATTTTAAATTTTGAAATGAATTTAAGTTCCAAAATTTTGGCAGAAATTTATGACTGAAATTGTGTCAACAAATATGTCATATGAAACTAAAACTATATAAAACTTTGTTTTTCCTGAAATAATTAATCTTCTAAATAAAGCAGTATTATTAATTATTAATGACAATTAGAGTCAGCAACATGATTTTTTAACTTATTAATTTACCTAAATCATGCTTTATTATATTCAAATAAATCTTACTAATATTAATTCATTATGATGATCATCAAGAATACAACAATCATCAAAAGCTCTAGACCTGATTAAATCAAATTACTATCACCGACAAAACCACCATCCCTTACTACTCCATTAAATTACAAATGAAAAAAAAAATGTAAAAGAGAAATTAGAAGAATATAATGTAATAAAAAAGAATGAACCTAATTCTTAATAACAAAAGATAATTTTTATCCTCAAATTTGTTTAAAAACTGCCTGCACTCACCATTTTATTTGGATTTTGAACAATAATACATATTATTAACAAGTTTTTCAGATACTGTCGATCAAAGACCTTGGTAGTGCCGCTATATGAGAGAGATTACTGTTATCCAAAGCCATTGTAATTGAAAAAAGAGAAAAAGAAATATAAACACAAGTCAGTTTGTAATCTTGGACTGTGTTAGATGGAAGCGTCATGCTCCAGAGGTTTGTGGCTCGAACCAAGAACCTAGCCAGCCATATGATCCCTTCATAATTTATCAATAAAGTCAACACCTATATATTGAGGTTTTTTGTCGAACTCCAGCTGACTATGGAACAAGGCTGCTGGGACAGAAACCCTGAATCCGTCACCGTATTGGAATTTCTATGCCCTGTGCTGTCGTGATAGTTTCTGTTTTTTTTTTTTAAAAAAAAAATTATTTAATTAATCCTTATATTCACATTGTGTTTTAAATTTTAATTTTATAAAAAATAAAATAATATATTTTTTATTTATAAAAACATATTTTTCATAGAAAGATTTATTTTACAACAGTTTTAACAAGCATGTATCTTTAAAAATCACAATTAAAAATATTTGTTTAAAATTTATTTTTTTAATCACAATTATAAAAACCTATACAATACCGATAATACCACCATGTAATTGGCAATTGAAAAGGGAATCAACTTTTGGTGGCCACGACAAATTGCTTGTTGCTATTAACATCTTCCCCTGGATTTTATTCACTAAAATCGAATCATATCAGCCCCAGTCCAAAGGAACGCGCGCTCTAATCAGTAAATTAAAAGCATGGTTGATATCGTGAAAGGCTGATTTTTTTTTAGTTGTAAATTCATTTATATAATTTATTTTAGATACAATTACATTTAAATCATTTAAATATATATAAAAAATAAATTTAAACAAAAAAAAATTCAAAACTTATAAAAACAGGAGGCAGCGCGTTCCTAAAAAAACTCTAAATAAAATCATCTTCTTACAGGAAACTCGTATATAGAAATAGAATCAGCAAAAGAAACAGACCAATATTCCCACAACACATTAACCGCCTTACAATGCAAGCATTACAACGTTGTTCTCTGATAAATTAGGTCTTATGTATAACCTTGTTTGTATCTGCGAAATAAGTCTTCTGTTTTGGCATTCCTAAAGGCACAACAACCAATCAAGTATACGCATATCAAGGCAATAAGAGTAATGAGCAGTATGATGTCTGCCCTTCTCCATTCCCTTTTCAAATTAGCCAATAATCCGGCCTTGCATGAATCGCAATTGTAGCAAAGTTGATTTTGGTCGTTGTTCCATTTCAGGCAGTCCATATCTGCAGCAATGTTTATTGGACTGATCCAATATGTTGGGTTCACGAATGTATACCCACATTCGGTCGGGGGCTTACAGCAGCCTGACTGTCAAGGATAAAAAAGAAAAAGGCATAAGTTGAAGATAATCACATGATCGATGAGAATATAATCGGCTTTATTATTCTTTTCTTCATTAGAAATTATCGCTAGCTGTGGATAAAAGTTATTCCTATGCCAGGGTCATCGAAACAAAAGCTAAATATTAAGAAATACTCTTTAAAAAAGTATAAAACTTACTTCATTATTAAGCTTTCACCAAAAACAAAATTATGTTACGTTTTTTTTTTTTATATATATATATATATTAAAAAAATTATGTTTTGTTTTTTATATATATATATATATATATATATATATATATATTCGAAGAAGATGATATCTCCTAATAATTCTAGGCAGAGGCTAAGAAAAATAATGTATGTTTTTGGTAACAAAAACAATGACTATCTAGAAAAACAAAAAAGATAAAGGATCATTTCCATTTATTATAACTGGGTTTTAATTTCTTCTTCTTATTCTTCTTCGATTTCCCTAAGAAAGTAGGAAGTTGCCTGCACCCCATAGAAAGATTCGGATGCATGTTTGAAAGCCATCGTAGTTTCTTCTAAATCGTTTGGTACATGATAAAAAATAGATAATCTAAGCAAGAAAATAACTTTAATAACCTGTAAGGGGCTAATATGAGCATTGAAGAAATCTTGAGCCATGTGATAACTCTGGTTCAACTCAGAACACGTATTAGAGGAGCTAAGGCAACCTCTTATCCGATCCCACTTATATGAACTATGAACCCTTCGGCGAAGCCAACCTGAAAAATCATCAAGACGATATTCCAAGTAGGCTCTACTTGGTGCAAGGTGGCCTGAGCCCCTAACAGTCACCATGTAGATAAAAACCGTTAGACATGCGAGCAATATTATAAGGATGAGCATGGCAATGAGATAAAAGATAAGGAGCCAAGGGATTCTCCAGAAACCTCCTACAAAGCCTGCAAGAGCTACTTTCAGGATCAGCAGTCCCAAGATAATGACAGGCCATTGTAGAATCTTGACACAAGAGTTGTCTGGTTCCGTTGCTAGCCAAATCCCAGCACCTATGACTGGGATGGAGAGAAGCATGGCGACAAAGTTGATAGCACCAATAACATTATTGCTTAGTGCCATTTTAGCGCCAGAGGATTCTCCGTGGTGATTTTGCTTTGGATGTGGTTTCTTCCTGGACTCAGATAATGATCAGGACAAAAGAAAATGTGGAGTACCAGTGACAGATGTTGAAAACAGCTACTACAGGATCTGCTTTAAGTCATATGGCCCGCCTGTTTTTAGTTCCTTTCTTTGGATCCATCCAAGCTACTAAGGCAAGCTACGATAATTTTTAAAATGTCCATTTTTTTTAGCTATGCTAAACTTTTCGGAAAGGGATACCGTGTATAAGCGAGGGAAGAAAAGAAAGAAAGCAGAACAAATCATGAAAAATTATTAATTAACAAAAATTAAAAGAAGAGGCGATCTTACTTTTTACCTCCTTACTAGCGAAATTGATTCCTAGAACAGAGTCTTGCTTTTTAAAAAATCTTTTTTTGTAACCTAGTTTTTTTTAATATTAAATTTATAATTTATTTTGATTAATTATCTATAAAGTTATTATAACCTTATCATCATATTATAAATTTAACTGAATAATTTTGGTTAACTTAAAATTTATTTTGTCATTTTATTTAATTATTTTTTTAATATTATTATTTAGCATTGAATTAATTAAAAATTAAATTTTATAATTTTTTACGAGATTATCTTAATTTTATAATATTAAATATTTTATTAAAATAATACTATAGTATAATTCATATGATATATTTTTTATTTTTTTATAAAATACTATATAATTACTCGTTAGAATTGCCTTTTCTTATAAGTTCTAAGGTCAGTTTAGACTTATTAATATGATAATGTTTTTTTAATGTTCATTTCTTACATTGTTATTATATTATGATAAATAAAAATAATAATAATACTATTTTGAAAATATAACTTATCAGATGTTGATTTGTATTCTTTACATTTATCATTTTTTATTATATTTATATTCTTTTTATATTATTTTTAATTTTGTTCTTCTGATGTTTAATATTTCAAGATATTTATTTATGCTTCTAAACAAATATATATATAAAAATACCTTTCACAATTATCTATAAAATAATATAATAATTTCCTGCCAGTACAGCCTTAAAAATGTACAAACACACGACATTTTAAATTTATGATTACATAATCGAAGTTCTTTTCCACCTTTTTTTTATGCAGCGTTTTTCCAAGTTTCTTTGCTGGAACATGACTTTAGGTGCTGCGACCGCATTTAACTTCCTTTTCCTTTTCTTTTTTCTTTTTTTTTTAAATTTCTTTCACTTTGTACCAGCGACATTGGTTACTCAATCTCAATTTTACCCAGGGATGGGAAATTATGGATGAAGGCCTCCCCTATTATGTTAGCCATCCTTTAGATGTAAAATCCAGAGGATAGGTATAATGTCGTTATGGAATTCTCCCCTTCAATGATGAAGATTAATTGGGGAACAAATTGAAAGAAAAGAAAGCCTTTTAAGAAATTTATTTTTGAAGCCTGTGTTTAAAATCTGCATACTTGATTTTTGGCATGTTCCTTGCATCCGCTAATTAAATTATTTAGGTGCTGATAAACAAGTATTCCAAAAAGGTTGGATTGAAAAATAAATGATTAAACCGCAATATATTGATTCAAAATCTTCATATCTCTTATGTGCTTGTAGCTAGCAAGGCTTACGATGAGATTTTATTGGCTTCTAAAATTCCGTTCTAGGGGGTAACTTGCAGTTGCAGTGTTGCCTCTTTCAAGGTTCTTGTAAGTGCCCTGTTTCATAGGAATGTTGACTTGTGTCTTGTCTTCAATACCGAATGAGTGGAACAATAAAGAATTTCATCTTCTAGTATCTATAATCGTTGAAGATAAATTTTCTATATGATATTACAATAAATGTTCTAATTTTAATCAATCCCTTATCTAATTTTAAGAGGTTGCGGTGTGATTAGCATAGGTCCCAAGTTAATTTTTTATAAGAAGAAGGAAAAGGAGAATAGATTCAATTGATAGACTGGTAAAAGCTGTTTCAACAATCGACACTTGATGAAGTAAGTGTTTTGGCATTCAGATAATTCCTTGCTACTTGGAGTTTTGTCATGGGTCCCCGTAGGTGTCATACATTTGCTTTAATCTGTGCTGTTCTTTGCTGCTAACTTGCTGTGATTGATTCTGACTGGACTGGAACTTGAGATTACTGTCATTATGACTACCTTGTTTTGTCTACTTGTGCCGTCATTATGACTGAATTAGCACTCCAATAAAACTTGCAAATGGCTGAAGTCATTCTTATTATGGTTTGAAATCTATTATGATCATCTGTATCCTTCCGATGCTGCTTATACTTTGATTTCAATATTATGATATGAAATTAAGTAGTTATTTTCTTCTCTGTTAAGTTGATTGGAATCTCATGCTCCATCTGAAGATGGACTTTACACAGTAGAGGTTCGAGCTTATCTTGATGTTGTTGGTAGCTAATTTTTGTTTTTCACTTGATGATCAGGGCAGACTGAAGAAAGAAAAAGGGGGTACTGTTGCCTTTTGTTGTGTCTCATAATTAAAAAGACTGAATGAGAGATAGAATCAAGAATTGTTGAGGTATCTTTCTTCTAGCTGTTTGCTTGAGGGTATCATAGGATGTTTAGATATGAAGTCAGTTTGGAACTTCGTGTAAGACTACATTGGTCAAGATAATCCTGTCTTTTAGTAGCATGAATTAGTATAAAAGACAAGCCATCAAAGTTATAGAGTCGGTGTGGCTTTGGAGATGGAGAGGAAGTTGTCCATTAAGTTTATATCCTGTTTATATTTGTATTTTAAAAGTATTTTTTTTTTAAATTTCGGTTACTTCAAATTATTATTATTATTTATGTTTACTTAAGATTTCTATCTCATTATCAGCGAGCACTATACCCTCATAAATGCATAATTTTTAGCTAGTTTTGCCCTAGTTTCGTGTAGTCATATCGAATATACATAGTTTATGTTTTTCAGATAGGATTCTCTAAGTTGATTGTATCCTATATATTATTCTTTCCATTGTTGCATATTATCTATCCTGATTGTGTCGAATCCCTCCGATTATTTATGAACTCTTGCGACCACATGGCATTGAAAACGACATGATCTTCCTGAAGGATCATATGCTCTCTCTCCCTCTCAAAAGATGGGTGGTTCTTGCTGGTTAGAGAGATTCAATGCCATCTTGATCCTAGTCAGCATCAACAGGTGTTTTTTGTTGGTTGCTTGATGACCCGGCAAACGTTGAGGAAAGTGAAGGAGGTGGCTTCATTTTCAAATAGCATAGATCTGTGATTAAAAATCGAACACATGATTGCTGAAGTCCCGTTTGTGTCGAGATACCTTGCTTGTTTCTAATTGCCATGGGCATCATGGGGAGTTGAGATGTGTGTTTCTGGGACTTTATAGAAACCAGCAAGTCGCTATGATGGATTAATAATCTAATATTAGCGTGTGTGTGTGTGTGTGTGCACGTATAAGGTTATTACAAGGTCACTAAGGGTGTGGAAATGGGTGACTTTGGAGAAGGGAAAGTAGAGCACTTGATAAAGTGAAAATGAAAAGAAGTGAAAAGGTCCACAAGGCCAAGAGGTGGTTGCTTGTTGAGAAGGAAACATAGTTCTTGGTACTCGGTACTCACACACATGCCGCTTTTAAGTTTGTTCTGTTCACTGAAAACTGCGCTCATGCAATTACATATCTTAGTAGCGTAGTCTTTCCTGTATTCTCGCGCTGACTCTTCAGTGACATTCAAGGCTTGTTTGTTTTGTTTGATGATAGGTGATTTTAAAAAAATATATTTTTAAATATTTTTATTTATTATTAAAAAAATCAGTTAATAAAAAATATTTCATAGTCAATATAAAATTTTACTTGGTTTTTAAATTTTTTTTTTGGAAAGAAAATATTTAAATATGATTTTTAATTTTTTAATTGCTATATACTTTATTTTATTTTTTTTAAAAAAATATTTTTTTAATTTTGAGTGGAAAACTGTAGAAGCTTCATAAATATCTTATTATTTATTGATTATTTTAAATTTTATTTTAAATTTTTTGATTGTTATGTATTTTTTTTATTTTTTTTTATTTCATTTCTTATAATTTTTTAAATTTTATTTTTGTATAAACCTTGATTTTTATTTTTTTTATTGTTATTTGCTCTTCTCTTGTTATTTTTTAATTGAATTTTTTCTCTATCATATTTGATCTGTAGTCTTCTTATTGCTATTTTTTTATTTGAAATAATTTGTGAAATTGTAATTTTTTTAATTTTATCATCTTTTATTTTTTTTATTTATTAGATTTGGTTTTTATTATTTTAATTATTATTTATTTTATTTTAAATAATTTAAAAAAATATATTTTTTTTAATTTCATCCTTTAACTTTTTTATTTGTAAGATTTGATCCTCGTTTTTTTAATAAACTTGAAAAAAAATATTAATAGGTTATTTTTCATGATTTAGTCAAATACTGAAAAAAATTTTCTAACTTATTTCTTATGACATTACTAAATATCAAAAAATAATTTACTTAAAAAAATTATTTTTTAATAAACAAACATGAGTAAGCTATCTATATCAGGCTATATTCTTCAATGAAACTTAATTGTTGACAAAATAAATAAATACATAAATAAATAAATGGATTTTATATTATTTTAAAGTGATTTCTAGGCATTTTTTTTGTTAAGTTTAAGTAATTTAACTTTTTTTTTTGTGTTTTAAGGTGTATTTTCATCTTGTCATATTAAAACATTGTATAATCTATATAAGACATAATATTTTATTTCCAAAAAAAACTTCATAACTCTAGTTATAACTTATTTGATTTAATTTATTTATAACTAATTTCTTAATATAATTATTATTTTTTTTTATTAAAAATATAAAACATAATATATATTGGTTTAAATAACTCTAATTAACATCCAGTTTTTTTAAAATATTAATTAAGAATATTTAATAACAATGCTTTAGTATAATAAAAATTTCATAATTATAATTAATTTATAATTTTATTTGTTAAATATTTTTATTATAAGAATTTTTTTGTTATCAAACATAAATAAATATTAAAAATAAATAATATGCTTATTGATAATAAATATATTTTTACATAAATCTCGCACAACCAAATGTTTAGCTGTATTACATATGCTCTCATACTTTGGACCTAGGACCTTTTTTCTTTTTCTTTTTTTAATGACTGTCTCAAAGTCTCAGCAGGAACCATTAGCTAAATTATGTCGTGTTGATATCTTAGCCCCACTATTGCTGAAAGGCTTAGTCACCTCCGTTGAACGATAAAAGAAAACGATGCTAATTTTAATTAAAATGGGAAAATATATGCTCAATATCTGCAGTGGAATCTAAAGACCATTTGCTTAGGTCCACAAAGCGGTGCTTCGATGCACTGAGTGTAGAAAATGGAACCTTAGAGTGAGTTGAATAATTATGTCTGTCTCCCATCAAGTATTCTTCTTTTCTTTCCTGTACTGTGGCCCCTTTCCCTCTTTCCATACCACGCAATAGAGATTAGAAAGCCTGCCAACAACACTTGAACAAATATTGGGAAAATTAAATAATAGGAAAATTCAAGAGGATTACAGTGATCACAGTATCCCACAACCTCCACCCTGAGAAATTCTTTGTGGCCTCTTTCGGCGTAGCTGCCTGCCTGCCAGGAGGGAAAAAGATTTGATGACGGCGGACTGCACTTGCGATGGTGGTAATGGAAAATCTAGGAGAATTGTTGGCTACTGATATCTACTTTGGACAGACGTAGACATACATGCAAGTGATTAATGGGGGAAAGGAGTTCCCATGCTACACACTCACCCCAACTGCACCAGTTTTGAACAATAGTAAAAGCATTGATTACTTTAATGAATTCTCCAACCAATTCCACCCCCTTAGTCAACAAACCATTATCTCCCAAAGAGAAAAAAAAAAAAAAAGGTGGTACCAAAGAAAAGAAAAGGGGATGAACAAGAAAAAGATGAGAAAAAGAAAGAATTCCCATCAACATTCTTACCTTTTCTTATCTTGATAGCATCTTTCCCCTATTTTCCAACCTCCCTCTTCTGTGGTATCCGAAATTTTAATCTCTTGAACTCTCTCTGTTCTTGCTGTTCTGTCTTCTTCTAACCTAGATAATACAACATCAGTTCATAATATCTTGCTCATGTGCATCTCATCATCATTAATAAGAAACACTCCAGCCATCCTTTCCAAATACACTTCTAAGGTAATCTCTCTTCTATCTTTCATCTTCTTCTTCTTCTTCTTTTCGCAGCAAATCAATATCATTGGTTTTATGAAATTATTTTCAAACCAATTCTTACCAAAATTTTATTGTTTCACTTTTTCTTCCACCAAGTTGCGAAGAACATTTTTTTTTTCAGGCTCTTTTGCTTAACGGTCCAACACAAATATGGTCCAAATGATTTTCTTCTCGCATTTCTAGCATAATACTGGGTGGTAGAATGTATGCATCATGTCAGAAATGCTAATATTTTAGAGTCATATAGTTTGTAAAGCTTGCCATGGCATCTCTAGACGCCCCCCAAACATGGATTCCACACGTGAACATTAAAGACTGCTCTCAAGGATTTTGTAGCTTATACTGCCCGCAATGGTGTTACATCATCTCCCCTCCTCCGCCTCCCTTTGAGTTCCCTGATGACGATTCGAGTCCAATTTTTTCTCCTCTTGTCATTGCCATTATAGGCATACTGGCCAGTGCTTTCCTTCTAGTATGTTACTATACCATCATATCTAAATATTGTGGAAACGATGATTCGGCAAGGAGAAGGGACCAAAATCATGGACAAAATGAGGAATTTGAGGACGATCACAACTCATCTCTCCACGAGCCATGGCATGCTGCAACAACCGGCGTAGATGAAGCTCTTATAAGGTCCATCACAGTATGCAAGTACAGAAAGGGAGATGGTTTGATTGAAGGGACAGATTGCTCAGTTTGTCTCAGTGAGTTTCAAGAAGATGAGAGCGTAAGGCTTTTGCCAAAGTGTAGCCATGCTTTCCATGTCCCTTGCATTGATACATGGCTTCGCTCTCACTCGAATTGCCCACTATGTCGTGCCAACATAGTCTTCTTTAGTGCTTCCCTGCCTCAATTGCCTCCTCCAGTGACAGATACGCCTCAAGGCAATGAATCTTTGCAAGAAAGCCAACGAGCTAATGACAATGTGTCTGTTACACAAGACACAGAAAGGGTTGCTAGAGATGAACAAGCGACACAGAATCTTGCAGGGGCTCCAAAGACTCCGTCACGAGTGTTTAGTGATTCGGGGAACTTGGAAGAGAGAGATATCATAATTGAGATGCGAGATATTGATAGAAATCAACGCATAAGGAGATCATTTTCAATGGATCATCCATGTCAAAGCCACACCTCCATCGCTGAAATTATTCGAATGAATCAGGATGAAGTTGTTCCAGTAGAAGACTGCACGGCAGATGTTGGATCATCGAAACATTCAGCAGAAATCAGCAAATGCGTGTCTAGCAGCAGCAGAAGAGTCTTGCATTGTGTACTCAATCCTGTTACCATGAAGAGATCATTTTCAAGTGGAAGATTCTTTCTCACCAGGCATGGAAGAATGCGTGACACCACAAGTCTTGTTTAAACAGAAACTCTGTTTTTTTTTTTTTTTTCAATTGATGGTTATATTTTCCATCAATCAATGTTATGATAAAGTACTGTAAGCGTGAGAATTGTGTTCCAATGTATAAAATTGACGAGGGACATATCTATATGTCTTGCAAATCTTGTTTGTTCTCTATGGTTCATTAGTTTGCTAACAGCTACGATGCAACCAGTTCCCATTTTTTCCTGTTTTTAACTCGTTGCTCGAAGCTCAATTATGCTAAATCTGCCATTGAGATATCGGCAAGCAGTATCAACTAGATCATTGTATTTAGATAAATTAATAGAAATAATGCATAAGCTTTAAATCCATTAATTCAAAAGAAATTTGTTCATAAACTCATGCTCAGAACATCAGTACTTCCAAAAATCTCCACTTGCGCACCCGAAATCTATGAACTCCACCTCAAGTCTTGAAAAAAGATGGTTATCTTTACCATGATTTTCTCAAGTTCTCTCAACATAGCCAAATTAACTGAAACACTAACCATCTTTATATGTAAGATCTTGATGTAGATAGACTAACATTAGCCTGGAAAGAAAAAATAAAATGCCGTGGCATTTTGCTCTCCCAATTCTGTAAATGATGGTGAAAGAAGAGAAGATAGAGATGAGAGGCTGGCCTCAGCGGATCAAGGCCCGCTAGAAATTATTACCTCGGCGCCTTTAATTATAGTGTTGACGAAGGGTGGCTGCAGAGGTCAAAAAACAATTGAACAGTTTCACATGAAACTAGTGAATCAGCTTAGCAGTGTGGAATATTTTGACAAAGGATCAAAATAAAATGCCATGCCTTAGAACAAAGGAAGCCAACTTTGTTTTCCCTCTGGTCTTGGTTCCATGTGCCTATTGCATAAACCTCAGAATTAGAACAATGAAACTAGATTTCGAAGTGAGATTTGGGAGGAGGAGTTTGGGGTTGGAGTATGTTATCCCTCTACTATAATTGTGATAAACAAAAGGCTCCAAAAAATTTGTGAGCCCTGGATCATGATTTTAATATTTAATTACTCGTGTACGTTTAAAGGGTTTTTTTTTTTTTTTTCCCCTTAACGTTTAGTGTCATGAATTTAAAATTCAAGTGGGAAAAAAAGGATAGACGGAAAAAAAAAAAAAAAAAGGGGGGGAAGGGGAAACCGCAACTGGGTCACTGGGAATGAGATGGTATGTCTATCACCGAAAACCGCAACTGGTTTATTTTAGTTATTGGGAGCCCAATGGGCTCATTAGGTCCTATATTAATGGGCTGTACTGTAATCTGTCTCAAGGGCTTTACTGTCGATGGAGTTTTCTTTCTATTACTGAATATGAAAATTGGAAAAGCTGCGGCGGTGTGGGCCTTATATTAGTTAGAACATGAGTTCTTTCTTCCCCTTTTAGATCAGTGTTATCTAACAGGGCCCATATAATGAGTCGGCTTGCAGCCTAACTTGTGTTAAGTTTAAAAGGATCAATTCAGTAGACCCATCTAACCCAATTTCATATAAATTTAATAGGGTCAACGTATTGCTTATACATGTGCGTGAGAGAGAGAGAGAGAATAACCTTGTTATAGTTTTTTTTATAGTTTTTCGTTAAAAAAAATTAATTGACTTATGAGTGGATGCCCCATTTATTTATAATTTATATTTTAGGTTTGAGTCCGATAATTATATTTAGATTTATCAAAAAATAATATAAAAGTATTTGTTAGACTTATCTACCATCTTAAAATTTTTAAATTAATATAATGTTTTGATAGAATATCAGAGATTTTCTAATCAAGTATGGTGTTAGTGATTGGTTTGCTTTGATTGGAATATTAAGTAATTTTGTAAATAAATTTAGAATATATATAAATATCATAATTAACGAGCTAGGGAATAGGAAAACAAATATACAAGAAACAAACAAAACAAAATGGTATATTTACAGAATAAAACTATCAACTTCAAGGGTAATATTTGTTGAAACTAGCTAGAGCTGCTAGAAAGCCGAAGGTAATGCAAGAATTAGCAAAACCAATTAAATGCTATCCATATTAGGGCAAACTCCTGCTATAAATCTCAAGAACTTATCAGCTATCTAGTAAAGAGTCATGCGATTCATGAAGATTACACAGGGCATAAAATTGGACCACGTACGTGACGGTGCCTAAGTGATAAGATCCCATCTTTCTCTTTTCTCTATGAATCATACGTTAGGGTCAGCCATGTCTCTGTCTTGCTACACTAGAAGACATGTGTTTTAATTAGAATTCAGATTTATCCTCCGCAAAGAACAAAAATGGGAGCTAAGAATCAATGAATAAGGTAAAATGCATCGATCCCACAAAAACTTTTTACTTTCAGGTCTGAACTACAAAAACTCATCACCTTTTCCCAGACCCACCACCACCTTGTGCAATGTCAACCTTCCATTCTTTTCACGAAGAAACAAAAAGCCAGAGACCCAAAAATGGATGTGGTTTGCGCGCGTTTGTGGTGATAACGTTCTTAATTAGTTATTAAGGGCTTATTTACATGATGAAGCATCTAATTATTTATGGATTTAATAAAAAATTTCTATGATGACTTTGATCTGGGATCACCATTTGCAAGATTAAGTTCATTATGAATATTAGCGTAATTATGTAATTTATGCTGTCCTGCTTGACAGTTCCATCTCTAGCAACTTCATAATTAAAGAGAACCGTTGCTCTTGAACAAAAGGGCTATCTTTGCGATGTTACCCCATGAATGCGTAAAATTTTCGTCCTCTTGCATGATTTTGCTCACATAGTAAGGCGGCATTCACGCCTATAAATAATTATTAATTATTAGTAATCTCTAGAGAGCCAACCATTAAACATTTTTTTGCTGTTATCATATTATGTTTCATTGAGGGCACTCGAGAGGATAATAATCTTTTCTTTTCCCGCTAACATTGAAGCGGGTCATTCGACCACCCAAGTACAAGTAGAGGATTAATTAATGAGAATCACAAGATCATGGCAATTCATGATAAGAAGATATAAGTAGAGGATTAGTTAATGAGAATCACAAGCTCATGTCAATTCATGATAAGAAGATAAAAGGAAGGCAGCAAGATGAAACCTCTATATATCTAGCTTAACCGATCCTGTAGTGCATGGTTTTCTAAAAGGCATTGTTGGAGAGGTCACAAATAGGCCTCATAATTACTTGATATTGTCAGACATTCAAAAAATCTTGTGTTTTTCTGTTCTTGGTAAAAGGTAAAGGCCATGCAAATTACGCTAATCTAGCGCAATCCAATGGAAGAATTAAGTACCCTAGCCAATCAGGTATAGATTGAGATCTCACATGCAAATCAGAGAATCAGGTTAGAAGAAAGAAGTTGTACAAAGAACCAAAAAGGTTAAGGGAAGACAATGCACTCTTATCCATATAATTCACAATTAATTTTCAGTACTCTCTGAAACAGATACCTTCGCATGCCAGGTCCTTACCATCATAGCCAGGCTGCCCAAATCCCATTGTAGCCCCCATCGTCCCATTTCATTTCTGTTTGAAAACACCATTATTACAACTGAAAAATTACAGGTCAACAGTTATGTCCAGGAGGAACCAAACACAACTACACTACAAACACTTTGAAAGACCGAAGAAAGAAGACCAGAAACTTCGTTGCAGTAGGGAAAAGTGGGTGGCATTATGGTGATTTTGTTCCAAATCAATGGGCATTTTGGATAGATGATGACTTGATCAACATAGGGCAGCTTCTTGCTCAATTATTCTAAGCATGTGGTGGACTGCTCCTGCTAAGTCATCTACTGATGTAAGTTGGCATCCTTCTTCGAGCTGCATTAATAATGTTCCAAATTTATTCGAGAACTGATTCATTTTGGTAGAACAGGCAAAGAGACATGCATTTCTAAACTTAGGAAACCCCGAAAATACTTGAAAGTATCCTCAACCTGCCCATTCTACCCCATACGACAATAATTGAAGACCATTGCTTATGAAATGGCTACAGATTTCCTCGCCATCAATCTCATTACTGTGGGGTCATTTGCTATAGTTCATGCTTACAGAATGAAATACACGACCCATCAATGATCAATGTAACATGTTCAATAATATTTATTCAATAATATTTAATCAATGGAAGTGACTGCATTTTTCTCAACATGATATAAAATCTCCTTTGAATAAAAATGCTATATACTGATAGAGATGGCACCCAAAGGGACAAAAGAATATATTAGTAGGATTCAAATTTTCTTATTCTTTTATGCAAGGGCCCAGAAATAAAGTGAAGAAAGACTTAAATGCGCAAAATTGTGCAAACAATATATGGCACAAGTTATTTTGACTGTACATACCTTGGCACTGATTGAGTAGAGAACCAATGGGTCCATGGTGGTCACATTGATGTGGAGGACAGTGAGGTAAAGCATGTGAAATCCAGAAACTAACTTTGAAAGTTGTGTAGGGCTTCTTCTTGAAAGAATTCGTAGATTTGCATGAGTTTCAATCAAAGTAGCCTCAATATCGGCTATGGATGCCGCAGTCTTTGACGTAAAATTGCTAGGAATTTGAGACCAAGTGTACTGAGGACACACAAAAAATTGGGAAAAGGGTGGCGGTGGAAACTCTGAGGTTGTAGTGGCATTTTCAGTGCTGTAATTAGGTCCTGTTAATCCTTGCTTTAGTTTGAGCTTCTTAGCTTCAAGGGATTGTAGAAGGTGCTCCAACTCCTTCACGAACTCAATGGCACCACCCACTATAGAAGCCTGGTCACCCTGCACTTTAAGAAAAATTTTAACAAACGTGGTGAGTACACGCATGCAGGTAGCAAGGAAAATTATATAATTTACTCAGATAATTAAAATTTTAACCTTGCATATCAAATAAATCCAGATTAATCACCAGCAGCACCACGGATGAACACTTGCTCTAGAGTCTCTATGATATTGCTTTTTCTCAAGTGAAAATAAAAGAATTATGAAAGAAAAAAAAAAAAGGAGCAAAATGAAGTGGTGGAGACAGTATTTTCAGATACATGTGACTGGGTTCTGAGTGCTGCTTTACGGTCTCTTTCATCCGACAATTCTCAAATTTTCAAAAAACAAAATCCAAATTTTCCTAAAATTAACAGACATCTAAACTAAAATTCACCTAATTAACAATTGCAAGTGTTTTTTTTTTTTTAATGTATATGCTTGAATATGAGATATCCATAGACTCCAAGTTATCCATAGATATTCATGTGCCAACTTTCCACTAAGGTCTAGGAGAGTTACCAAATTTCTACTAATTAAAAGTTGGCAAAAACAATAATCAGAACAACTTCTTCATGAATGATCACTAATTAATTATTGTATATGCATGCCATTATAGAAAAGGAGCAAGAGAACAGATAGGTGGTAGTTGCAGGAAACAATTAGAAACAAACCCTTTGAACATAAGATTCAGGCATGAGAGATCTCAAAACGGCAAGATGCTCATTCATCAGTTTTCTCCTATTCCTCTCAACAGCAATGTGTGTCATCCTTTGTGTCTCAGCATCTTCCCTGTTCTTACAAACTCTTGGCTTTCTCCTTCTTTTCTTCTTTCCTTGCACAGCTAATAAATTATGCCTCCTATTGACGGCTTCTCGTCCCATCGAGCATATCTGTCCAGTCATTAGGGAAGAGCTATTTACAGAAATACCATGGTCTTGAGGTATCAAATTCTCTAACAATAAACTTGTTGTCTCTAGCGAGGCATGGCTGCTACATGGGGTAGCAGAGATACTGTCATAGAGTATGAAGTTCAAGAACTCATTAGAAGATAGTGCTTGTAGTGCCATTTCCCTTTAACTGCTAGCTAAACTAACTACCTTCACCTCTCTAAATGCAACTTAAGCAATATCACAGTGTTGCATTCCAATGACAGCCACCACTTATTCTTATAGCTTTTATATAGCAGCATATAGTATGTGTTTTGTACACTGAGAAAGGGGTAAATTGTTGGATCTTTTTAGAGGTGAATTTATGCTGAGAGGGTAATATAGAGAAAGAGAAGGATATGGTGCACGTGAGATGGGAAGGGACAAAAAACAAGGAGAGGAGCTCTCTTTTTCATCCTTGTTCCAGTAACCTTCCCAATACTCATAGGTGCTATCAACACTGCTGGCAAAGTTTCTGCATAGGAGAGGGAAGAGAGGAAGGAGTTGGGGGGGGAATCTACATAGAAATATGCATACAGACAACACAAGCAGCTGTGTAATTAAAACCTACTCTCACATTCAATTCTGAGTTGGATTTTGCAGTAAATATTGACTGACTTACGTCCAGTAGATTCTCTCATGTTAAGGGGGAGATTATTTTAGACCCAATATAAGCGTTTTAACTTGTGTGCTTCACAACCCATAGCATACCATACACATTCCAGTCAACGTTTATTTCTAGCTTGCAAAATGATAATCTCTGTTATCTGGGCCGTTCGTCATGCGCGTGACCAATTGCAATGGCCAGCTAGTGGCTAGATATGTGATAATGACTACTGCTATATGTGTGTGAACATATCACGCCTTGACGATGTTGCAGTTAAAATGGTATTAAAGCACTAACCTCCATGGGCGGCACACACAACAGGGTGATTAGCAGCTTGTTATAAATCGTCAATACTCGAGCAAGCTCGGTTGCTACATACGTGCATCTTGTCATTCAAATTTCCCAAAGCCTTCAAACAATTCGTTCCCTCATCTTGAGTTATAAGGGTGTGATTGCTGAAGTCTTAGTGTACATTGTGCAATAGCTTTGAGCATCATCATCCTAATACCATCTACATTCCTAGAATAGAGAATGTTTTTGGCTGTTAATGTGGCCTCATCTCGAGGTGATGCTTGATGTACGATAAAGCATGTACTAGCTTCTGTACGGTCATTAGAAGGCGGGAAGTTCTTCACATTCAAAGTCAGCCCACTCATACACATCCAACAGATATAATTGATATTCAGCCTTTGGCTAGCAGTTCTCTCGTAAAATAATCCTAATTAAATATATTAAATTATTTTTTATTTAATTTTAATTTTAATTAAATATATACTTTTTTCAAATTAATCTCAACTAAAATTAACTTTTATAAAATAATTTTTTCAAATCACAACTACAATAAATAACTACAGTAATATCAAACACCCTATAGACCCGAGGACTCTTATTAGGGTTGTCTGACCTTGTAACATGGTCTAAGCTGACAGGCTCTGCAGAGAATCCATGTGACCATCAACTTCCAAAGTTGCAGTATTCCAGCAATTGTCCAAATTTAACTTTCAGCTTTCTTTGGAGTGAGTTTAATATATTTTTCATTAAAATTTAATTTTTTTATATTTTAATATGTTAATATTAAAAATAAATTTGAAAATATAAAAAATATTTTTTAATATATTTTATTGTTTCATGGTGCTTATTGGCTGTCATGTTTTTGAAGTTTTTCCTCTCATCTTATGCTGTTTATGATATGCACAATTCAGATGTAAGGATCCACATTTTTATGCAGAAAAGAAGTGTAGAAAGAACTGTCATGTCCTATGTCAACATGACAGTTCAAGTTTTATGATTTGTCTATCAGAAATGAAAAAAATATGGCGAGATGCACATCGTTAATATGTCCCCACTTAAACGAGCGTGTTGATGAGGTGCTTCTTTGCCGCGGGAACAATTAAAAACTATTTAGAAATATAATCATACTTTGTTTTTCTTAAAAAACAGAGTTGAAACAATAAATAATTAAATTATATACTTAAATGTAATATTTCTCTATTTAAAACCTGAAAAACTAATTTTCTTAATTTTTAGATTTATATTTACATTGAGTTTGAAAAACACATTTAAAAAATTATGTAGTTTTTTTTTTAACAAAATTCTCCTCTTTTTTCTAATAAAAAAAAACAATACAATTTTTTTCTTTTATATACAAGAACCTTTTAGCAATGTCGAAAATTAAAATTTTTTTTTTATATTTTCATAGTTAATTAATGTTATGAATTTAACTTTTATTATAAATTTAATATAATTTAACTTTCTAGCCGACAATATAACTTTTTCTTGATAATTTTTAATTTAAATAAAATATTATAAATATTTTATGATTAGAATGACACTAATAAAAGATATTAATTAATATAACTGTTCAAAATTAAGGTTTAATTTAGTTATAATCTTAATATATTTCTTATTTTCTTTTCAGTGGAAAAACACGTCTTCTTTTTCAACAAATAAACACTTTTTTCAATTGTTCATTGGAAAAATAAAAGAAAAATGGAAAAGAGAAGGGAAATCACACACCATTAGCTCCATCATCAGTTTCCATTATCTTGATGGAATATGTGATGCTGGCAATGCCATATTCTAGCAAATGTACTTACAGCATAAAAAAACACACAAACAATAGAGAGAGAGAGAGAGAGAGAGAGCTTGACAGTATGCATTGCAATTTTGATGAGAATGGGGTCTGGCTGCAACAACCCGTGGCCTTCAACCAAATTTTTTTTTTTTATACAGAAACCAAAATCACTCTACCAAAATTTCAATTTGACACCATAAAAATCAGCAATACCAGTTATGATTGATAAACAATACGCATAAGCAAGCAAGATAACTAGGGCTGAGAGTGATGGGGTAAACAGAGTATCCACATACAAGTTTACCAGTCCAGTAAGCAAGTTTGCCTGCAATGTACGAACAAGAAAAGTCAGCAAATCATTCAT
Source organism: Populus euphratica (assembly GCF_000495115.2). NCBI lineage: Eukaryota > Viridiplantae > Streptophyta > Magnoliopsida > Malpighiales > Salicaceae > Populus > Populus euphratica. Next base: position 1,299,546 of record NW_011499875.1, on the reverse strand, counting down.
GCATGCTCGCCTGGGAGGGAGGATTAAATTGGAAGCTTTTCAGAACATCAAATGCAGTTCAGAATCCTTCGTTTACCAGAAGAAATGAGCCCAGCAGATTCCGGTTCAACGCTTCTTCAAGTGCTGAAATTTTACTTCCAGTAGTGAAATCAGAAAGCATTAGTATCGCTAAAACCTGAAGAACAAGAGAAACTTTCAGCTTGTATACGAGAGAATAGAAAAGAACAACACCACTGTAGTACAGATTAACTTAGGTTTTGTGGCAAGCGGTATTGACATAATGTAAAAACCCATGGATTGGGAGGTTGAGGGACTTGGAAGGGGCATACTAAGTTGTTGAGCCGCATCAAATGATAACAACAAACAAACGAATGAATATCTCTATTAACCAGGAAAAAAAACACATTTCGGCAGATAAAAAAACATTTCTGCAAACGCTTGAAATTGCATCACGAAACCTAAACTAACAATTACATAAAATCAGTGTCACATTGATTCTCAAATATAGTTAAAACAGGAAGAATATGGGAAGCACCTGAAGATTTTGAGCCAATACCATAGTAACATAAGCCAGATTACACTGCAAAATGAGTTTTTACGGGTTTTCATCAGCAAAGTTACCAAAACAATTTCACTCATTAGGTAATCAAACAGAGCACTACATCCTACCATCCTACGTGAAACTCTTTCAACATGCCTGTCTAAAAGAACAGTTACTAACCTGCAATACAATCAGCAGAGGGAAATAAGTCGGAAACTTTAGAATAATCAATTTTTATCTAAATGTATGCTGACAATAAAAAAAATACATTTCCACAGTAGACCATACCAAAACGCCAGAGAAATAAATGAGACCCGGACCCTTGCCCACTTAATGGTTCTCAATGCACTAGCGGGGCGATTTCCAAAGAAAAGATAATAACCCAATTGGACACCAACAAGGTACAAACCCCAATACCCTGAGAATGATAACAAATTAACATTTGAAAACTCTAATCAGAAATAGCAACAATAAAACTACACTAAAAGCAGATGCTGATTGGTAGATAATAAACTATCTTTTAGTCTTTTTATGATACAACAACTTCATCAATTATCGTACTTGAGTAGTATGGATTTTTCATAAACAACAGATCAGAGGTAAGACTAAGTTCTCAGTAGCCCCCCCTCCCTCTCCTTTTAGCCCCTATGTTCATATCAAAAAGGCTATTCACAACCTATCTTAGTTTTGGTCAATTGGACCCAGAATTTCAAAAATGTGCCAAGATACACCAATTGAAGATAATTCCAATTTAAGATCACATGCAAGAAATGTGAATTCAACTTACCATACCATTTTCCTCTCTTTATAACATCATTTATCAGTTGATTTATTTTAGAATTGAAGGCATGTTATCAGTATGGGGGGTGGAGCAACCCAAATTTAAGCAATTCTGGATGCAGCTGACCAAAATCAAAATATGGGGCGCGGATTGAATTTTTGATGCATATAGGGGGTATTTTCTAATGGTTTAAAAGTAAAAAGATTTGAGTTGGTGCTGACAAGATCAAAACTCGTGGAAGAATTAAGAGGCATAATCGGAGTTGTAAATGCAGCTTATCATCCCTAAAATGAACAGTTATTAACTACATCATAAAGCTCAATAGAGAAAATTATGCATTAGAGAAGAACTGGATAGCATAAATACAAATTAAAGAATATTACTCTTCTGCTACAAACATTACTTTAAATACCATAAATCATTAAATGATCAGTTCAGATGATATTATCCTTACCTAGTATACTAAATATCCCCTCCTTATTTTTGCTCAAGATATCTGTACCCCTTTCATCAGAAAGGAGGTGCATATTTAATCCATGACTCAACCAATATTGAAAACCTGAAGAATCAAAGTTAACAAGGCTAACAAAAAAATCTTAAGTGAACCCAATTAATGCATATCCAGGAAAAAATTATACCAATAAGAATTGCTACACCAAAAATTCCTGAATATTGCGGCGGGATGTTAATTAGGGATGTAAGGATTGATACAGCTGCTAGAGTGAAAAAGAAATTCCAGTGTACTCCATATTCCCCTGTATGAACCTGCATGAAAATAAATAAATAAGACATATTTCTTATAATAACAATAATAAAATGACAAGACATGAATCTTTTGAAAAGCAATATAAAGCATGACATGCAATATCGTATTATGTGAAAAAGAGAACAAAGCTTTGTTACTGCTTAACTGTACTAAAAATTCTATATTTCAGCAAGGACATTCTACATGAACCCACACCTATAATTAAAGGTTTAGCAACACTGATTTCACCAGTGTTTAATGAGAATTGAAGCAGCATTGAAACACACATAACAACTAGCTTTGATCTATTGTTCCCTTCTAGTGAATAAGGGAAAGGTCAGGGCATAGAAACTTGTCACCATTCAAATAGAAGTCAACTAGATCTCCAATATATCTACGATCCAGGAAGGAATTACACAATTTTGTACAATGGATTAGTTGATAAATGAAAGGTTTAAAAATGTAACATGGTAAGCTTGTTCAAGTTGAGACCAATTCATCATTTTTTTCAAAGATAAGACATATCAAAGCAGGGCCAACACATAGAATACTTGTGAGGAGACCATGCCTCCACC
>NW_011499875.1:1246705-1296879 GCF_000495115.2 Populus euphratica | reverse complement strand
GGCGGCCCCCCCCCCCCCCCCCCCCCCCCCCTCTCCCAACCACCCCACCCCTCCCAAAAAAAAAAAACCAACTAATTCATCAGCCCTCCAGCTTTGTCGAAGGATATTTGGAAAGAGTTTTGATAATCAATGTGCTACCTTTTCATTTTCAATTTGAGCTATAGTTTCAAAGAGCTGAAGTTAATTATGTGCACAGTGTTTCTCATTATCAGCAGCGGCTGAGCCAGTCCACCACCATAAAAAGCATTTGAGCAAAAAAAAAAAAACAAACCCAACTAATTCATCAACCCTCCACCTATGTCGAAGGATGTTTGGAAAGAGTTTTGATAATCAATGTGCTACCTTTTCATTTTCAATTTCAGCTATACTTTCAAAGAGCTGGAGTTAATTATGTGCATGGTGTTTCTCATTATCAGTGGCGGCTGTGTGTCTGAGCCAGTCCACCACCATAAAAAGCATTTGAGCAAAAAAAAAACCAACTAATTCATCAACCCTCCACCTATGTCGAAGGATATTTGGAAAGAGTTTTGATAATCAATGTGCTACCTTTTCGTTTTCAATTTGAGCTATAGTTTCAGAGAGCTGGAGTTAATTATGTGCATGGTGTTTCTCATTATCAGCATTTGAGCAAAAAAAAAAAAAAAAAACCCAACTAATTCATCAACCCTCCACCCATGTCGAAGGATAATTGGAAAGAGTTTTGATAATCAATGTGCTACCTATTCATTTTCAATTTCAGCTATACTTTCAAAGAGCTGGAGTTAATTATGTGCATGGTGTTTCTCATTATCAGCGGCGGCTGTGTGCCTGAGCCAGTCCACCACCATAAAAAGCATTTGAGCCATGATTTCTTAGCAAGGGATAGAAGAACAAAAGCAATCAGAATGCCTTATATGAAATAATGAAAGCATCTTTACATGCAATTAGAAAGCAGTATTCCTAGACTAATAAGATAAGCAAATATAATCCACCTGATAGTCTACACTTCTTGTAGTAAGAAGCCGAGCAAACCCTAGCAGTAGCAGAGGGCTCGTGGATTGGACTGCAGCCTTCCAATTCCTAAATAGCATCAGCAAACAAAAAATAAACCACTGTCACCCCCATTATTAATGTACAGTACATAAGAATGACAGAGAACAAGAAAGTAAAGATGTCATTTTAAAACAAGTTCAAGAATATATCATCTACATAAAAAAGGTAATGAATTGAAGTATTCAAAATATAAACAGATTGTACAAAAAAAGAACTTGTCGCATCACACAAACGAAAGCCAGGAAATGAAAGAAGGCTAACTAATAAAATTCCATAACCACACAAACTGGCAGATAGCAATTTGTTATATTTACTCATTACAGAAATGTCAATCTGGCCATAAATCCATCTATGTCTGGACTGCTTAAATCAAATAGGGAAACCTAGGATAATAATGTAACTACCTGGCACAAGTAGAAAACAAAGGGATGAAAGAGAAGAGAATACAACAATCTAGCATAACATAAAACTCCCAGGGCATTATTCCTGGAAGATGATGCATCAGAAATCATAGCAAGCTTTCAATCATAGCACACAAGAGCACCATAAGGAGCTAACATGCTTTTTCATTCTTCACCATCTTGAAAGCATAAAACCTTGGCAGTGGAGTAAACATTGAGACTCAAGCTCGCTCTAAATTCCAGCAAGACTTAGGATGGGGCAGCAAGAACCAATGAATTTGATCAAGCCATCAGCTAGACCTAACACACAATTCATTAAAAATTACTGGAGTAAAAACTTATTAGCATACCATTATAAAGGTGTGTTTGGTTTTGGGTTAGAAGGGGTTAAATGTTAAAGGATTAACATTTATCCCCTTATAACCTTGTTTAATAGTTTTTATGGGGATGGGGGAAAGGTTCAGGAGGGTTAACACTTAGGACCTGTTTGAGAGTATGGTAGAAATTGTTTTTCGCTTGAAAATACATTAAAATAATGTTTTTTTTTCATTTTTTAAAACTCATTTTTGACATCATCATATCAAAACGATCCAAAAACACCAACAAAATAATAATTTAAACCTTAAAAAAATATTTCAAAATTTTTTAACAGCACAGTTGCACCGCAATACCAAACAAGACCTTAATCTCCAAATGGGGTTTAAATGTTAACCAACAGGGGTGGGGTTAAAAAACAATTTGAGGGGAGTAGAGAATTTTTAAGTTTGTGCTTTTTTTCAAATTCAAATTTCATTCTCTTTTTTATACACACCTAACAAATGAGTCCCACCATTTTACAGTTTTATTATTTTTTATTATATTTATTTTGATTTTGATTTGAAAAAGATTGGATCCCACTATTACAAATAATTCTTACACCTACCAAACATCCTTAATACTTCACCCTTTAACCATTTTTTTACACCCTTAACACTAAACCCCTTAACATTTAGCTCCAGTTTTTAACCCCGAACCCAGCACAACCTAATAGTAAGTCTCCAAAACTTGAAAGCAGCTGGTTGAATCCCTACTTGAGAGAGCTGATTTTTATCATTTTCTTTTCTCTAAATATTCTCTTCCATTGGCCTTTCAGTATATCTCTATCAATTTGCTACATTGACATCTTTGAAGTTGAGTTGAACTTGTCTCTAAAACTAACAGGCAAACTTTAAAAAGTAAACTCCCACACTATAAACCTATATAAATGCATGCCTCCATCTAGCTAATGGCAATTAAGGATCTGTAGCTGTAAAATGCTACCAGCCTAGAGAGCCTTGCTCCTATTCTATGACAACCATCAAAAACTGCTGATGGTTGATCGGTGATCAATCCTTTTTATCTAAATTATTCTTCAATTCCACTATTAGCTCTGCAAGTGATCTTTCAGCTCTCCTTTTTGAGCAATTTATAATTATATCTCTTGATTGCTACTAGGTAGATAAAATAGAAAAGAGGAAAGAAGAACCACTCACTTTTTACAAATTGTTAAAGTGTGGAAAAATACAAAAAACTTTTATCTAAATTATTCTGTTAAGCCAAAGCCAGCAAGTACAGAACTTCAAAGTAATGAAAGACTCACACTGATGAGACACTCCGTGCTTGCCGTGAAACTAGTGCATTCGCAAGAATAAAGGAGCCCACCCCGAGATCCATCTGATATAATCACAGAAATAAAAATTTGGGTGCTGACCAGAGCAATGAAATTTACAAAGGGATGAGAGAGTTTAGTACTACTTGGTATACAGCTAAATATCCACTGAACAAAAAATACAACTTAAAAGTTATAAAGTCAGAGTACAGCTGCTAATCTTGACGCCAAAAACTCTTCATAACAACAATTTGACAGGGGACATCATTTGTAAAACCAATTTAGTCTAAAACTAGAGCATCCTTGAATGCTATGAAAAAATTTCGTGTGGTGTTAGTTATGGTTCGGTTTGATGTGGAAAAAATTGCAAAGACAGATTAAGTGGTTTCAGTATAAACTGGGGCTGAAATTGAATATCAAATGCCAAGTTTAAGCCACAGTTGAGCTATAATAACTAAGAATTCCACCCTCTGTGATAATAGATGATGAATAAAACTCAATTAAGAAAGAACTTTTCACATAATTAGAGTGGGTTGAAAAATCAATTCAAAGTTAAATACCATAGGATTCAAGGATATGGATAATTAATTGATTAATCGCTGCACTACGGAAACAAGGACATATAAATTGCTCTCTCAAACATCGGAGAGCAGAATTAGCAAGACAAATAAAGCCAAGAATAGCAATCATAACCCAGCTGAAAAGAAGAGCAAGGAAAAGAAGCACTAAATACCCAGATACAGCTTGAAAATCTTACCAAACTAGTACCGTAGGTCTCGGTCTTGGCATATCTTCTTGGAAAAATTTTGAAGTCAACAGCCAAGATACACAAGAACGTCATGATCATCTGCAGTAATCAAAATCTCATATGCCCAAAAATTAAAAATAAAACAAAACAAGTGTCCATCCAAAATTAGTCTCTACATAAAAGCAATGGAAATGTAAGGTTAGATTTAGTACCACAAGAACCCTGTACGAGGAAACATTTGTCCTAAGAGAGAGTGACCCTCCTGAATAATTCGAAGCATCAAACCTTCATCAAAGTTCAAATAAATGACAACAAGTTACTAATTAGAGGATTAATAATGCAGCACTTAAAAACGAGCATTCCATAACCCCAGAAAACCAAAGAAAATAACAAAAAGTGAAGAAAAAAAATGTGTGTGTGTGACTTACAAGTTCTACCTTTTAGCTGCTACAACAGAGAAAACCAATACCATCATTGGTATCGCAAATATATAAACCCAATCTGCTAGAACCTATCATCAGTAACCAATCTACGATTCAATAGAAAGCTCATTGATTTTTTTAAAAAGAAAATAAAAAATAATTATTAAAAGCCAATATAACAATCTCTTGATTGAGAAAACTTACAGTGAAAATCAAAAGCATAGGAAGAACAATGAAGAGAAAATCCATGGTCAGAGTAGCCATGTAAGTTCCCAGTTTCTTAGAACCCAAAACGGCATTGTCATGGTCGTTTTTCTTCGTTGGTGTCACTGTAGAAACAAAGATAAATGAAATTAGTTTTTGATGAATAAATAAATAAATCGCAAATGTGAGGAGTGAAATGATCACCGGTCTGGTAACTGGAGCGGATTGAGTGTCGCAAAACAAGGAGAAGCTGCGATGAGAAAAGGAGAAATTAGAAGGGAGGGAGAGAAGAGGAGTGAATGATGGGAAAGTATGTCACATACAGGGACAACAGTGGACATTACGGCGATTTCGAGCATGGAAGATCCAGTCAAATTGCTTACGAATCTGATTATTGAGAAAATTGTGAATTTTGGATATCATTAGAGAAAATGAGAAAAGGGATAGAAGAGAGAGAGAGAGAGAGAGAGATGTTACTGTTCTTTGAGATGCTTGTTGGGATTGAGAGAACCATCCATGATTTAGGAGAATTCAAGTTGTTTGTTAATAATAAGAAGATGTGCTTCAGAATGAGCAAATTCAAATCTGCAGTGTTTTAAGAGAGGGCTTCGGATTTTAGGAGAGAGCGAATGAGTTGCAAATTACAACCTTAAGGGTGCTGATTTCGTTAAGGAATCTTATCAAAAGGTGGTTTACAATTTACGGAACTGCAATTACGAACTTACAGAACTTTCTATTTCTCTCTCCAGCATTTTGTTCGCCATTGACGAGGATGGTAGGAAGCTTGATTTAAAATTAAAGAAACAGATTTTGACAGCGGCTGATCAGCTTGTACCATCCCTCTTCCTTTTTTTTATTTTTTTTCCTAAAGAAATTAATTTTAAAAAATAAAATTAATAGGTTCGTCTTTTGACGAAGAAACATTGCACATTATATTGAAATAATATAATGATTTTTTTTATTAAAAAAACCTGGTTATTAAATGTAATATGATATTTTTGTAATGGTTCATTAGTTTATTTCTAGATTGAAAGGAATTAAATCGGTATTTTTATATTTTTAAAATATGATTGAATTATTAAATTATTTTTAAAAGTAAAATTTATTTAACATAAAGCCATGAGTTTTTTTTTTATTTTTAAAAATATAATAAAATAAATAAATTCTTTTAAAAGACAAAAATAAGTGTTAAGAGCTTTTTCATATTTTTTTTTTTGTTAAAATTAATTTGATTAAGAAATAATTTGATATTTTAATAAATATAAAATATTATTTAAAAATTAAAAGGGTGAATGAAACATCTACCAACAACTAAACAATGCCTTTATTAGTGATATTTGAAGTAGAAAGTTAGTTAAGAAAGCAATGCAAACCTTGTTTTCAAAATATTTTAAAAAAATTTTGAGTTAAAAATAATTTTTTTATATATTTTGAATAGTTTTAATGCGGTAATCTTAAAAATAAATTTTTTGAAAAAAAAATACTATTTTAATATATTTTAATATGAAAAATATTTTAAAAAGTAATCATAACCACATTCTCATAACAGACTACATTCTCTTTAAAATAATCAGGCTTATGTACATAATAAAATAGCTACTAAACTTCGATGAATTTCTTTTTCTCCCTCCTCTTTTATTTTTTATCATCTTGGTTTCACGACAACCCTTTTAAAAATTAGATATGTTATGTTAATTTATATTTGTATTAATTTTAATATTTATTTATTTTTATTATTTATTTATTTTAATGCCTTTTGAAGTTTATTTTGTTATTCAAATTTATACATTAATATTTGATTTTATTTAATTTTTTATCTAATTTGATTCCCATTATTTTGATTTTTATTTTATATTTTTTTTATTTTCTTGATTTATTTTACTTTGTAATTTCATCCCTCATTGTTTTATTTCATTTAACTTTTATATAAAATATGATCATTATTTTTTTTAAATTCATTTTTTTTTCAATTTCATCCATTAATATTTAGATAATTGAGAATTTTTCTTTGTGATTTTCATGTTTTTTTGGTAATGTCGGTCTCATAACTCAAGTCACAAATTTTAAAAATTAGCTCAATTTAATTTTGGTTTTTTGAATTAATTTTTTTATTTATGTTTTTTTCCTATAGAGTTATCATAATTTTGTGTATCAGATATGAGATTCATCAAGTTAACCCGAGTTTATTTATTTTTTTAATTGAGTTTTTTCTCAATTTTATCTTTCATCATTTAGTTTGCTCAAGAGTAAACTATCATTGCTTTATTCAATTTCTTTTATATAGGTTTATTATTCATTAGATCGTGAATTTGACATGTCAACTCAAGTTAGATATTTTTATTTTTTAATTTTTTTTAGAAAATCCTTTACTATTTGATTTGCTAGTAACGGAGTGTCAATTTTTTTTCACTTTATAAAATTATCTTGATCTTATTTATTTTTTGTTTTATTATTAAATAAAACCATTAAAACATTTTAAGTATATTTAAAAAGTGTCTATTTATAGTATTTACAAGTGTTCATTTTTATTACGAATCATTGTTATTTTTTTGTCATTGATTTGTTTATATATATTATTAAATTAACTGATTTTATTAAATTTAATCAAATTAATAATTCAAATTCATAGTTTTTTATTTTTAAAAAAACTTAATTATTATTTGAATAATTTTTTTATTAAAATTTTTTTACCTAAATTACAACTTAGCGTGAATTACCCAAGTTATTAGAAAAACAAAGACGGGCCACGTGATATCTTGTCCTCGTAAAAAGCAGTTTCAAGAAAAAATTTAAAAATTATAAAACAGAGAGGGGATGTATTCTAGTGGGACCCGTTTATGAGCCATCTTTTGCTTGCTGTTATAATAATTATTTTCTAGTAAGCTGGAACTATTGTATTTTTATACTATGATAGAAATTATTTTTTATTTAAAATTATATTAAAAATATTTTTTTTATTTTTTAAATATAATTTCTATATTAATATATATTAAAAAAATTTAAAAACATAAAAAATAAATCATTTTTTAAAGTATAATTACACCGCTATAATAAACACCACTTTAATTTAAAACTACGGCTAACATTATCAATCCTTCCAAAGATTTTTTTTTAAAAAAACCCAGGTAGGTAGAATTTAATTTAAAACTACGGCTAACATTATCAATCCTTCCAAAGATTTTTTTTTTTTTAAATCCAGGTACGTAGAAAGCTAGGGAGCTAGGGAGGTTGCCCAGATGAAATAAAGACTCACCAAAAGAATACAATAATAAATAAAAAGACTAAAAACTAAATAAAAGGGATGCTACACTAACTAAATTCAAATCAGACAAGCAAAGTGATGCAGGACAACAAAGTTTTGAAGTGATAAAAAGAATGTATGAAGAGAAGGAGCATAGGGAAAAAAAGCCTGCATGTTTTTCTTAATTCATCAAAACCAACAAATGAGTTTATTGTCCAGTGAATGAGATGTTCTGACATAATATTAAAGGTTTATTACAATTTACAATTTATAAGGACAGAAAAAAAAAATCACGCTGATAATAAATCATATATCTATAATTTACATGGATCACACGAGGGGAAAAAAAATACAATGATATATTTGATGATATTATAAAAGGGTATATTTTACCATTAAGGGGTGCCAGAAGCACTAATCAAAGTGTATGGACGTTTTTATATGTAGATACATGTACTGCACACTCTAAAATTTTTTTAATTCTAAAACTATTTAATTTGGATTAAAAGACAATAATACCATCCACAAAACAATAAATAATACAAAAACCAACTTCAAAGGTAAAAAATAATTATGGCCAAAGGTTTTTTTTTTTTGGTTTTTACTTTAAGGCATTTAAGTAGCCTATTTTTACATTTAAAATTGAAAAACCAAAACTACACTTAGACGTCATATATATATATATTGTTTCTAAAGACATTTTGATATTTTTACTGTTTATAAAAATAAAAAGACTTTATTACCCCCACCTACCAAGCTAAATGTTAATCGTTTCTTAAAGTTACAATGCACAGTAAAAGGAATATGATGCTACAGTAATGACAGTGTTTAGCCCCTCTTTACTTGCAGGATACTTGCATTTTAATATTTTCTTGGTATGGAATGAACCTAGACAGACAGTGAACATAGACAGTAATTAAGAACATATCCAATGAGCCTTTGTTGATGACTTAGGAATTGATGGTTAAACATGTTTCAGAAAAGATACACTGCAAAACGGTGCCAAGAACTAAAGAAACAGGCAACTTAAATCAGAAACTTTTCTTGACATTTTCCATGCAACGAACGAAGTCACTGTTGATATTCTTAGAAAACAAAGTTGCTCGTCTATAAATGCAAACTACAACGACCACACTGTACCTAGAATTGTGCTTTACTTGTTGATCCTATACACAGTTATATGAATTCAACCATGGCATTTTTTTTTTTATTTATCTAGGTTGTCTGGGTTAGCTTGTGCGCACCACGACTAATTCCCACGACCCACTAAATACCCTGCAAATTTAATAGATATGTAAGACACCGCGGGGGTGACAAACGTGCACGTCAGGGCTCAAACTCATAGCGATAAAAGGAGACAAACTCCTTTCACCGCTAGGCCAAGAGTTGGAATACCAACCATGACATCTTTTTTTAGATTAACATGGATATCCGGAATAACTTGCGCGCACCATAATATATTTACTTGTTCAGAATTGTGCTTGGCACTGTTGTTGATGCTTATTACTCTTCTCTAATTAATGCTCGAATCAATATTATTTAAATCCCCCACCCCGCCCCCCTTTTTTTAAGAAAAATACCTTTCTAATTACAATTTCCAAATTCTCATTTGTTAAAAGTTGGGAAAAAAAAAAAAACCACAGCCAGCTATTGCTACTTTGACCCTTCAGCCATGGCATCGTTCTTCAACTCGTGTTTTCCTTGGTTAAAATCCAAAGAAAGTCGCAGCGCAGATACGTCCACGCAACCAGACAATTCTGATCATCGTTCCGACACAAAAGATATTCAATGTATGAGAATATCAGATGAGAACAGGAAGAAAATGAGGACAGCTAATTATGAGCCATTAATGGTAACAGCATGTGCAGCATCATTTGGAAGCACTCGTTTGCCGGTTGCTAAAGGAGAGAGGCCTGGAGTAGGGCATGCTTTCAGCTGGGCGGAGAAATATCAGCCCAAGGCTTTGAAGGACTTCATCTGTCACAGGGAGAAGGCGGAATCCATCCGGAGTACGGTATGCTTTTATATACATTTACATGAATTTATTTTATTTTATTTTGTGAGAAGTACACAAGGCCATTTTCAATTTAGGTTACTTCGGGTCCCTTGCAGTACGAAAGGGGGTTCTCATGTAAGAAATTTTGAATTGCTTGTGTTGGTTTTTCCTCAAGGCTGTCAGGGGTTGGGTGCAGCACCGTGTTTCGTGATTTTTTTAATTAATTTTTTTTATATTTTTTTTAATTTAAAAAAATATTAAATTAATTTTTTTATTATGATTTATAATTAATTTGATGTATTAATATTAAAAATAATTTTAAAAAATAAAATAATTATTTTAATATTTTTTTTTAAAAAATAATTATTACCACTTTTCTAAACACTTTAATAATTTTTTTTAAACACAAAAAAAAAAATGGAAGCAACGTTGCAAAGTTGTTTTAGTGTGTTGTTTGGTAAAAAATTAATTTGCTTAAAAGTTTAAAGTTTTGGATTTGAAGATATAATTTATATTTTTTTAAATGAAAGTCTTTTGAATTTGAAATTTACATATTTTTATATTATTTTATACTTAATTTTTATCAAATAAATAAAGATAACAAGATTCAAACTTGTAATTGATTAGTTATCAAAACCCCAATATTATATTAAAAAATTAATTTTACTTAAAATTTTAAATTTTTAAATATCATGTATACTGTCTACCACTAGAAAAATGCTTCAGAACTGTGATATTTTTTAAAGGGAGTTAATTTGTGACCAACATGGTAAACGTGCATAGTTTTTTTACACTAAATGGGCTTTTTGGTGAATTCTTAGGTATGCCGTGGACATTATAGTCATTGTATATTTGAAGGACCTCCAGGGGTAGGAAAGAGAACGATGGCTCTAGCAATGCTTAGAGAGTGTGCTGGAATGGATATAACTGAGGTACTTGAGTGATTTCCTTGTTCTTTTATTACATTTCCCTTGGTGTTTAAGACTTTTTAATGGTTGCTTACCTTCTTTTTACAGACAAAGGAGGAAATCAGAGTATTCAATCTGGTAAGCACTGTTAAATGTGCATCTTGGTTGTCTTCAATTCTAGTTTTGTCGTTTATGAGATGCTATTTTCTTATATCTGATTTTATTAATCCAAGGTTTAAATGTGGTTGGTTGAGCTCTCCTTGAATTTTTATTAGATTTTTTTATTTTAAAAGTGTTTAAAAAAATTGTTATAAATTAATTTTTTTTTTTGTAGTTTTCGTATCTTTTTAATTTAATATGTTATGCTGATGTTTTTTTTTTTAAATAAAAATATATTATTTTAATGAATTTTTAAATAAAAAAGCTTCAAAAAATAATCACCCCAATACCAAATAAGCTCTTAATGTGCTGTCTTGGTTCAATCCATCTTCTAGCTTTAAGAATCTTCCCCTTCGTTTCTTCAAAATGCACCCTCAGCTACCCTGAATTTCGTAATTATGTTATCTCAGAGTGGAAGCGGGCCAATTTCTAACATTCCTGTCAAAATTGAAGTATCTTCACAGCTCATTCAGATTGATCTATCTGAAATAAGATGGCATGCTACAGAAGTGATTTTGGATCTACTCCAGGAAACATATATAAACGGCCAAGGTGTGGAAACATCCACTCATTTCAATATAGGTAATTCACGGCCTTGTCAATTGGTTATAGTTTTAATCTATAAAAAGGAAAAATGATATTAGCATTCATGTAAAAAACAGCAATTATTGTAAACGAGGCAGAGCGTCTCTCTAAGGATGCCCAACTCCGAATCAAAAGCTTCCTACAGACTTATAGAGGGCACTGCAAAGTCATCTTCTGCTGCTATGATATTTCCAGGCTCCACGATCTCAGTCCCCTCTGCATTGTTATTCCACTCCTTCCACCTTCAGATGAACAGGTAAAAATTTGCTTCAGATTTCTTTGAGATAACATCTCAATTCTTCAACATTTGATAGTTCCACTGCCTTTTCTCTTTTCAGTTCAGGACTGTGATTTGTTCCTTCTGTTCTTTAGATTGTTGAAGTATTGCATTTCATTGCTAAAAAACAAGACATTGAATTACCTGACCAGTTAGCCAACAACATAGCAGAGAAGTCCAAACGTTGCCTTCAGCAAGCCATTCGTTCAGTTGAGGCCACCTGGCTTTCGAAGTACGCAACACTAAGTCCGCAATTACCTACATTTATCCTTAATCAACTAATTATAAACATAACACAAGTCAACAAATGAATATATGCTTGCTTCTTTTGTTTTCTAACTCTGTCTAGCTTTGACAAATTTCCTGCGTGTTACAGCTATCCCTTTAAAGAAGAACAACTGGTTTTGACTGGCTGGGAAAAAGAAATTGCAGACATTGCTACAAGTATAATTGAAGAGCAAAGCTCTAAACGGTTAGGTGCTTTTGCAGTGATTGGATGACTATGGTGACTAGAACTTTTAAGACATGAAGGGAATGTCGATCCAAGTCAATTTGTCCAATCGAACCTTTGTTAATACTCGTGAAGAAAAATGTATTTGGAAGATGAGGATATAACTAAGGAAGCATACCTGGCTTCTTGCTTTTACTCATTGATCTTTCTTCTGTATGCAGGTTGTTTCTTTTCAGACAAAAGCTTCAAATTCTGTTCCAGCACAATTTGTGTCCCCAGTTTGTTTTTTTTGTAAGGCGCTCTCATCAAGATGCGTTTGCATTTGATTGGAAAACTATGAATCAAGCAATTTTCTTGATTGTTTTGCAGACATTAGTGGAAGAACTAAAGAGGCATTTGGATGACCGAATGCAAATGCAAATCGGAGTCTTTTCCCAGACATACAACGATGATGTATGAATGACAGCCGAGTAATTGAGCTAATCTTTTTAGTATGGTGCATGTCTCTGATTTCACTGTCATTTATGTGCTATCTTCATGAAGCAGAATGAAGACCTCTGTATTGGGAGAAAGAAAATGAGAAACCAAGATGAGTTATTTTGTGGGCAAATGAGAACAGGGGTTGCCGGGTTTGTGAGGATAGAAGGTAAGTAATTGAGAGCTTCTTGGTTGCCGCGTATAATTCACACGTGATATGAGTGCAGGCCCCTCACATTTCCTTCCAATATCACCCACAAGATCATCAAATTGGATGCTAATACCTTACATTTCCAATTATAAAATTGGCTTACTCTAACGAAGCACCTTTTCTTGTCAGAATTTGTAGCTAAGTTCATGAGCTTTTACAAGGACAACGGGATAAAACAAGGTTGAACGTGAGAAAGGTGAGGCAGATAGTACCTGCCTATTCAGAAAGCCGGAACATTTATAATGCTTCTTCAGAATTTCACTCCTGAGTCTGGTGTGTTTGAATCGTACAGCAGTACGAGGTCATGTCATCATGGAATAAGACCGCATTGAAACATTGCCAGTATTAACAAATAGGCACAACAAGGCAATTCCTTCTGATTCTTCTTCTCAGCATTTTCTTCTCTTTTTCATCAAGAACATTAAGCCAGGAATTCCGTGAAATTTCCTTTTACCCATGTTTGTAAATTTGAGCATGTCTCAATTTCACAAAATCAAGCTACTTCGAATCACAATGATATTTGTAGTGTTCGCAAGGTAGCTAGGAATCATCCATCTCATCGCATCGGTTAGTCTGCCATACAAATCTGAAAGCCTTTTCGTTATTCTCGGTTTGATAATATGAATGGAATGTGCAATTGATTCAAACTATATGGAGGATTTAAAAAAGCTCTGGCTTAGAAGTATGACCTGGGTTAGTTACCATAACAACAAAAACAAGGGACTACCCTGGCTACCCCATTCCAATACCATTAATTGGGAATGTGTTCCAATCACTTAATGATCTTCAGTGCTGAGACAGCCAGGGTTTTATTTACTTATTTGGACTTATAAAATATGCTTTTCAGAAAGTAGGGTTTCCTCAAATCCAAAAAAAAAAAAAAGATCTTCAGTGCAGTCTAAAACTTAGTTGTATAGTATTTCAGCAACGAGGAAATTGCTTCTATAGGACAAAGCATTCATAAAATCTCAGTTAAAAAGCACGCAACCTTCCGTTTCTAAGACTATCAACCATGTCATATTGCATAAGAGGAAGTATCTAACTATGTACAACAAGAGAGAAAGCTAATTACTCCCTCAATCCAAATTTAATTGGGAATCTATAAGCTCATTTCTATGCATTGTTCCGAGGACTCAACCAGACAGAAAATGGCAAGCCGATTTTGAATAGATTCTGTATAGTTTCTAAGACTAATCAAGAAATTTCAAATAAGGTAATCAAAATATAGTGCAAGAAAAGAAAGAAAGACAAGCATAATAGAAGCGTTATTCTCTTTTGATGCCCCCATGGGACCACCCTGAGAATTCTCCATAGCCATCATTCATAAAGCTTTAGAGTCCCCAAATGTAATACAACTTCCCGTTGCACAATGTCCCCTAGTAATTTTTACCTTCACATGTTCCATCAATCGCAAAGTATATTTATTCTCTTCTTCTCTAGTTGCAACTATCGAGTGCCCTGTCGAGTGTGACCTTGACAATCCCAACATTTTTTGATGCTCCTCGTTTTGTCTGTCCGCATCATGAGTCGATCCTATTTCCTCATTTCCTTCTCCACCTTCCTCGCCACTATCTTCTCTAACATGAATGCTAATGGCATGCTCTAGCAACGCATTTGTTACACTAGCATCATGCACATTAATGTCCGCTCTGTGGTCTCGTATCCGAGTTTTTTCCAATGTTTCCTTGGGCAAGTCAAGATCTCTACGACAAACCGGACATGTCTTGTGAGCTTCAAGCCAAAGATCAATACATTCTTGGTGGAAAACATGGTAGCAGACCGTTAAAAGGCGCAGTAGATCATCATAAGAAAACTCTGCCAAGCAAATAGCACATTCAAGTACATATTGTTCACGTCGATAATCTTTGACGTTTGAATACGTAAATGTTGGAAAAAATTGTATTTGTGAAGAATCAAGTCCAGGATTTTCTTTTGAACTGGCCAGGTTTACACGTCCGCGTGAATTCTGCCTGAGATGCCAATTGTGCATGATGCCTTCCATAAAACATCTGTAAAAGCATATAGAGAAGAAACCTATAAAAAAGACCACAATAAGAATTACGGTTACAAGTAGGCTTATTAGAGGAGAGCCACTAGATAGAGTTGTTGAGGATGATGAAGAATTAGATGACATCGATTAGAAATTTATTTAGCCTAGATGGCTGGCCGGAGCTTGGAATTTTGCAAACCTCAGGTTTTTGCATGGATGAAGGGAAACTTAACCAAAAGAAACCGAATCTAAAAGGTGGGGAAAAAATGAATAAAAAAAGAAGAAAGAAAAGAGTATTTTTGTTTTGTTAGTCCAATGTGGTTGGGAACATTTAAGAAGTGGCTTAATTTTGAATGGTGATGTGGAGAGATCAGTTTCCTGTCCTTGGTTGTGGAGAGATTCGTTTATTGTCCTTGACACGGAATAGATCATGGCCACTGAGCGAGTCTTTGTGAGAAGGATGGGGAGTTTTGTCTGAAAAGTAGCGATTTTGGCTCAGCTAATTTCTCTCTTGCTATTGTGACAAAACAAGGACACTTTTCCTTTTTTAAGGTCTTCTGCCCTATTTTCGTATAATCACCAAACTCAAAAAATCCCACTCAACCCGACCAGATTCAGATCATTTGTACCTATCACATGAAATCACAATATGGGTGCACAAACAGGATTGGATCCGGAGTGATGTTATCGCCGAACTTGTGATTACTTTGGTTTTGTGGTTGGCAGTTTGGGGTTATGATGCAACACCATTTTGGTTAAATGATTAAAATACCCTAAAAAAATACAGTCTACGATCTTTTAAACGTTTTGATTGCATAATAAAATAATAATATCCAAGGATTTATTTATATTTTTACCATAGTTTTTTAGCTATTATCAATTTGAATAAGAAAAAATTTAATCTTTAACAAATATAAATATTATAACAAAATAAAAATCATCGATATATATATAGTGTCTCTTAATGGCTAAACACCGCCTTACACAACAACATTAAAAGTGCTGCGTCATTCTCCTCTTGTTGATCGAGTATATGTTCATGAAGAAGCAGCATTTGGCCTCTAATTGACATTCTTTTTTTTCTTTTTCTTTTTTTCTCTTATTGCCTCATGTTTTGCATCGGCCTTTCAAAATTAAATGTGTTCAATCAGTGTATTTGTATTGATTTTAATACTTATTTTTTTTATTATTTGTTTTGTTTTTAATGTTTTTTAAATATTTTTCTCAATTTTTTTTCTTGATATTTTATTTCATATATTTTTTTTATATATGATCTTTTAAACGTTTTGACTTTTTATATATTTTTTTTCATATGTTTTGTTTTTAATGTTTTTTAAATATTATTTGTTTTTAATGTTTTTTAAATATTTCACAATATTTTTCTTGATATTTTATTTTTATTCTTTTGATTGTTATTTTTTATCCTTTTCTTGATTTATTTTATTTTTTAATTTAATTATTTATTATTTTCTTTCATTTAGTTTTTATATCATATTTGATCTCTATTATTTTAATTATTATTTATTTTTTTTATTTTGAATGATTAAAAATTATACTTTGTGATTTTTTTGTGTTTGTTTTCTATAAAATAATCTTAATCTTATAACTCGAGTCATGAGTTTTAAAAATTAGCTATATTTTTTTAAAATTAATTTTTTTATCAATTGTATCATTCAATATTAGATTGTTAAACTTTAAGTTTTATTATTATTTTTATTTTTTAATAGAATTATTTTGATATCATATTTTTCATCAATAAGCAGGTTATTCTCTCAATTGGCAGGTTACTTGAGTGAACGTAAACTTAAATTTACTCAAGGGTTTGTTTTTAATGTATTTTTTATAGTCTACTTAAAAATTGAACTTTATTTTTATATTTAATTTTTTTTATTTAATAGTATCTCAATCTCATTAATTTAACCATGCTAACTAAATTCAGGGTTTGTTTTGTTTTTTTTTGAATTAGTTCTCCAATATTTACTTTATTGGTAATTGGGCTTCGGATTTCATTTATTTTTGTCTTTAAATGCCTCCATGTAATTACATGTCAGCAAAATGGTCCCAATTATTATTACTATAACCATGTTCTCATACAAATAATTTTTTTTTTTGGGGGGATTGTCTTATGATTTTCCTCATTAAACCATGACGAATCCTTACTTAAGGCTTAGTATAGAAAAAAGCTTATTCAGAGACAAAATTAGTTGCCCAGTACAGGCAGCGGAAAATCTTCCATTCTCCTACCACAAGGCCTCTGCAAGTCTGGGTACTTTCCACTGTGGGGGTGACTAAAAATAATGTCCTCACCCACATATCCAAAACAATTTTGATCAACCATATGAATCTCCACCAAAAACAACGGCGAGACAATTACATACAAAA
Source organism: Populus euphratica (assembly GCF_000495115.2). Classification (NCBI taxonomy): domain Eukaryota; kingdom Viridiplantae; phylum Streptophyta; class Magnoliopsida; order Malpighiales; family Salicaceae; genus Populus; species Populus euphratica. Next base: position 1,279,768 of record NW_011499875.1, on the reverse strand, counting down.
GCATAAATTTTGCACAGCAAAGGTTTGAGGGTAATGTCTCACAACAGTGGTAGAATTCATGGTCTGCATTTAAATATAATCTCAAAATCGACCCAACTAATTCAGTTTCAAATTTCTGTTTACCTAGCAATTACAACCTTGTAGAGCATAAAAAACTGGGCACATCCAAATACCTAATGGATCGTGACTCTCCTTTCTAGCATAGCGAGTTAAAAATGAAAACTACTGCCCATGGTCAAATAAAAGCCGAGGCTCTCACCTTTGTTTGAGCCCCATTGCAATCAGTTGACGCAAACAGATGCTTAAGCAGCCAGGGGCAATAGAGAGCAGAGTTAGACTAGAGGAGAGGCAAATTAATACCTGATGGAATTTCATTAGAGAAATCAATATATGAAACAAATACATAAAACAAATGATCCACAAAACAAAAACTAGCACTGACATACCTCAGACCGTGCAAATTCATGATAAATGTTGATGGATCACTTGCCGACCTGCACATTCTAAGTAAAGCAACAATGATTTTGAGAGAGACTAGGAGAAAGCTAAATACTAAATTGGAAAATTTATCCAAAGTGGTACAACTACAAAGATAACAGTTCTCCTTGGATGCAAGACATCCAGTTATCATGCTTGATTACAAGGATCTACACTACAAATGTAGTGAAAGCTTCAAATTTCCACCAGAAACTAAAATTCATGCATAAACGCTACAGGCCTGATATCTTCATGCCTTAAGAAAACAAACTCTGCACTTGGCCGTTGAGCAGGGTATCATCCAGAAACTTGAAGCCAGTAAGCATGGACCTCTTCAACCTAAGAGCTGAAGCTTATCAATATTTTCATGCCTGAAGAAAACAAACTCTGCACTTGGCCATTTAGCCTTCCAGCACAAGTCTTTGAACATTTCAATTCTATCAGAATGCTACACAGAAAAGAATTCTGATTCTATTCAATGTCATCGATCCAGTCACCATATATCCTACTGATTTTGTCTGGACCCTTCCATTTCTCATGAGTTCTTTGTCCTGGTCTCTGAATCAGAATAGATGATCTCTGTGATGAAACTCCTAGATGATAAACATCTGAATGAGGCACTGAGGTAACTGATGCAACCACAGTCTCTGGTGGAGTTTTTGAAGGCATTCCTCCCTGCTTTGATTCAACAGGGACAGAAGAAGAATCTTTAGGTTCTGTATCCACAAGCCCCCCACCATATCGGTGCAACTCTGCAGCCACACAATTCAAATCCTAAGTTAACATAAAAACTACTTCAATCACATCAAAGAAAAACAGAGAAAGAAAGGGGAGAAAAAAAGGGCAGCTCTATCATCATGTTAGTAATCTGAAACCACCATTAATCTAATACATAGAGAACATCAACTAGCAATCCTCTTTAAACAAATGGTTCTATGAGTTTCATGTTATTATCCATCTAGAGAGAAATGAAAGGATAAAACCAGCAATCCTCAGATGATCATAAACATGAACACAAGACATCTAACATACCCACAACAAAAAACATGTACATCTAAGGTGTTTATAAGAGAAGAATGGCATTTCAACTCTCATTTGATAGGCAGAATCCTTCAACAGCTAGCATTAAAAAACCAACCTATAAATTGTTAAAGCAACATACATCAACCACACCTTACCAGACCAGAAGTAATGGAGGAATGAAATCTAACTGCTTTTTCTAATACAAGGAAAGACAAAATGACATTTTACCTTAAATTTAAATGGGAAAAAAAGAAAGCTATCTTTTGATAGTTATTTAGAGGAAACAACAGCAATATAGCTCATTTTAAGCATTCATCGGCACCAACTAATGTAACAAAACCGAACGAAGTCCCAGGTTAGCTGGAAAACCATCATACACCTTGTGTTATGAAGTAATTGCAGCTAATTACTTTCCAATAGAAGGTTCAAAACTGCCCTCAAAACAGAAGCAAGCCACGTACCCCAAAAAAATCCCAGAAACCACAATTCTTCTATTAGTCTACCATTAAAATCAATCAAACATGTTCAACTTTCTTAGTCTGGTGCGCTCTCAAATAACATATGCAACCAAACAACTGTTTCTAAATGATCAAAGTCACCATCTTTTACATTTATTCAGTCCCAAATAATCAACAGAAAATGCCTCCAGCTGATAATCCTAGCCCCTACCAAAAACTGAAATCATCAATGGTACAAAATTCACAATTCATAAGGCATACCTCCTACTCCATGAGCAAAATGGCACTTATTCCCAAATGGGCAATATCCAGTAAGTTCCCACTTGTTACAGATTCTAGTCTTCCAATTTGATGGCTTCACATTAACTGCAGTGCTACCTGCATTTCCTCCTCCACCTCCACCTCCACCTCCTGCTCCTGCTCCTGCTCCTGCTCCACTGCCACCTCCACTGCCTCCTCCATAACCTCCAGGCCCCAAACTTATTGCCACACTCTCCCTATTCTTTGACTGCTCATCGTGCAAAAACGTGCAATTATCTCCATAAGGACACCCTTCTTCCGTATAAAACTTCTTACAATGCCTCCCTTTATAAGACCTCGGTGTCTCCGCTCCAAATCCCACTATAGATGGGATTTGAAATTCCTCCCTGAAATCCAGGGTGTTCCCTTTCTCTTCCTCGTGGGCAGCCACTATCTCCTGCCAGTTTGGAGGGGGACGCCGAAGCTCCTCTATGCTGTGTGCAAAGTTGCAGTTTGTGATGTAAGGGCATGTGCCGGCACGGAACTTACAGCAAAGTTTGGTCTTGAAAAACATTTTCCCGATCGACTTCTTCGAATTCAATTCCTGGGAATTGTTTTTTGATTTCTTATTTGGCGGTTCGCTACCGGATCGTGTTGAGGATTGGTAGTTGGAATTGGACGAAGCGTTGTCATTAAGGATATCAGAATTGTTCCAATCACGGTAATCATCTTCTGTAGCCCAAACAGAATTGGAATCAGAGGAATTTAGAATCCAATTCTCTGGATCTGATATTGGAATTACATGGACAACATTTCCACCAGAAAAATCCCTATTGCAATCCATTTTATTACTTTAAACCCACTAACCAAATAATATCAAAGTTCTAAACTTTGATGATGAAACCCTAACTTGTAAACAAAGATGATAAAATCAGCACATAAAACATGAGACCCGTAAACTAAAATTGATTGCAAATCAAGCAAAGATATGAATTTAGCGAAATTTGAGAAACGGGTATTTTAATTAACACATCAAGGACCGAGTAACACAGAGCTTGAGCTAAAACAGCATCCAAAGCAGCAAGAACTGATATTAAAGGGTTTCCAATTACCTGATCAAAAGAGGAAGCACACTCAATTACCTAAATTTATGAAACGGGTTTTTAGTTAACACATCCAAGACTAGATTCAAACGGGTTTTCACTAAAATTTGCAGTGAAAATGAGATGGAGATGGAGATAAGAGTACAGCATCAGCAGCAGGTAAAACCTGAAAATTGAAGGATAAATTATGTAATGGATTGGGTTTTGGATCCATGGCCTTGTGATATGGAGCAGAATCTGCAAACTATCAAATGAAAGATGGCTGTGAAAATAGAAATCGAGTGTCTAAAGTGGAAATATGATCAAGTAAACAATTTGAAGAGGGATAATGAAGACTCGAAATTTAGAGAAGATCTCAATGCATGTTGCTTCGAATCTCAAGGACACCAAGTTTTCCTTTTTTATCTATAACAAAAAATGAAATTCATAAAATTTGGTATTCCAACATTGCTCGAGAAAGGATTTTCTTTTCAATTTTTAGTATGTATATATAAAAGGAACTTTACCAACACTTGTTAAAATGAAAGAGCAATCCTCAAATGTTTCCCTTCAACTATTGAGATATAGAATCAATTTTGATTTTAAAAACATTTATGCATCAACATTTTTAAAATAATTTAGACATATTAAATGGGTTTTTGTTGTTGGTCCTTGACATAAAATCACATATAAGTGACGTGGCTGTACATTGGAGTGTCAGATTTGAACCCATGCAGATAGTGTGCCATTTAAAGTAAAGAATGAGATCAATGTAATTAAAGTTAAATTAATTTAATTATTAATTATTATTTTACTATTAAAAGAACTCTAAAAAATATGAATATTTCAGCATAGTAATCCATAATTGAAATACTCGTTTTGCTCTTCAAACACAAAACCTTAAAACTATCTATTAGGAGTAGTATTATAATGTCACAATGATCCATTTCAAATGGGACAATTAAATCTTTCTACTTTTATATTGCACAATAAAATCACTATTATACACTTAAATTAAAAAATTCTTAGAGATGGAGTACAAATACATTTTTGTATTATTCATTTTTAAGCAAGTAAAATGGTTTAAATATCTTTTAAAATAGAATTTAATTTAACTTGCATCTAAGGGTATTTTTTGTATTTTTCATTTAGGTTTGTTGTTATTATTATATTGGTGAATGAGAGATTTAATAATTTTAAAAATATAAATATTATTAAAAAAATAATTAATGCATGTGCTACACACATTATCATATAGTTAACGGTTACGTTATTTAGACGACACAGACAACATCACTTTATGGCTAAACACCATCTTTAATGGTGGTGATCAAATCTTTTTCACAACCCTTATATTTTTTGGCAACACGTGAGGTGATCGAAACTTTGGTTTGACAGCTGTAGTGTTTTTTTTTGTTTTTTATTTTTTATTTTTTCTTTGATTTTCATGCAAATTCTTGAAGAAGTCCTTCAATTTTTTTCTTTAAATTTAATCTTTATTTTTTTTATTTCTTTACATGAAGTAGTTTATAAAAATGAAACTTGTTTTCAACTTTTTTGTACGGTAGATTTGGTTTATATATTTTTTTTATTATTTGTTTTGTTTGAATTAATTTTTATGATTTTATCCTCTAATTTTTTTCTGTCAAATTTAATTCTTGTTCTTTTGATTATTATTTTTATTATTTTAATAATTTTTTTAGATTGATATTTTTTTATCTCATCCTTTAACATTAAATTAGTTGGAAACTTGACTTGTTAATTAGGCCTAGGTATAGAATTTTACAGGTTATGATTTGGAAGATTAATCTCAATTTAGTCGAGTTTGCTATGATTTTTTTTTAAGCTAACTTTTTTTTAATTTTATTTTTGAGCATTTATATAATAGATATTGGACTCCATTAAATTTTTCTTATTTGCTTTTTGATTTTGAAAATGACCATTTTAATTGATACCCTTTTAAAATATTTATTTTTTTAATTAATACCTCTCTCTAATTCTTTATTTTATTTATTTAGCCTTTTTTAGATAGCAACTTTTTTAATTATCTTGTATGTATTTAATTTTTTAAGAGATTATTCTAATTCATCTATATTTTTTTATATTTTATATAAATGAGCTTTATTTTCAAAAATATAAAATAATTATTTTGAAAAAAAAACATTTTTTTGGATAATATTTATAATATGTGTAACCTTGCATAATATTTTTTTCCCTTTATTTTATTTACTGAATTTCATGTTTTTGTCTATTTCTATTATTATTTGATTAAGTAAAAAATTAGTTTTGATAAACAAAGTTATTAAACAAAATGAGTAAAGTATTTATGTCAGTTAAATATCTTAATTTACATTTGTCTCGTATTTTTTTTAGTTTTATTTTTAATTATTGTTAATGTTTTTTTTCTATTTAGTAACATAATTAGTTCTCAATTTATTTAATTAGATTCATCCATAAGTATTTCAATTTACACTTGGAATGTTTTTATATAAAAACCATGTCTAAAAAATATGTATATTTAATTTTTTTGTTAGAAAAACATCTAACCCACAATAAAACATAGATCAATTAACTAAGAATAAAATTTAAAAGGTTTGAGGAACTTACTATACACTTTGGATCCCCTCATGTTGACACCAAATTTGATAACTAAAATGGTTGATTATAGTGTTGATGAGTTCTATTTGGATATTTTCTATTTTGATGTTTTTTTCACCTTATAAGAACAAAATTTAAACATGTGAAGATTTTAATTTTTGGGTTTTATGCTAGTTTTTTTGTTGTTTAAAATTGTTTATGAATTTATCAATATATTTAAAAAAATTTCTAGATATTTTAAGTGAAAATAGTTTGAAAATGAATTTCTAGTACAAAAAACTATACATCTCAATTTTTTTAGCATCTCGGTGCCCAAAATCTAGGGAAAAATAAACAATGCATCATATAAATTTTTTTCCCATAAAAACTCGGGGTAGACAAAACATCATTTACCTTATTAGGACTTTAAAAAAAAACAAGGGCGTGCGTGTGCAATTCCTTTTCAAATGGGACAGATACCCTGCTTTAATTTGTCAGCCCAATACAGTCTGGTCTCTCTCTTTTATTTTTAATTTTTTTAATTGATATTTTTTAAAATATTTTTTATTTATATTTAAATTAATATGTATTCTCCCTTATTAATTTATTTTTATTTAGCCTTTTTTATAAATAATTATTTTTTAATTATTTTGCACATATTTAATTTTTTAAGAGATTATTTTAATTTATCTATAATTTTTTTAATATGAATAAATTTTATTTTTAAAAATAAAAAATATTTATTTTTAAATGGTATTTCTAATAAGTGAAATTTTATGAAATAATTTTTTTTTAATTTTTTTTAATTAATTTATGGATTATATATTTACATGTTAACGAGTTAATCATAATTAATGTAAAAAAAAGTATTATCTTAGTATATGATAAAAAAATGTTAAAATAATGCTATATCAAAAAAAATTTCTTAAAATAAAATTAATTTTCAATCGTGTGGTATTAAATCAACTCTCTTCTAATTTAATTTAAAAGTATAAATTAAATGGTCTCCAAGTAGCCATCTAAGCTGAGTTTGGCGGCATTGACAGAAAAAAATTCTCACGGTAATGTGCAGACAGGGAACTATTCTTATATATCTTGAGGCGTCCGCGTCAAAATTAGCAGATTTTCTCTAAAAAAACAAAAAAGGTTGCAAAAAAAAGGCCAAGTCAAAAACGGAGAGCAAAAGGAGTTTTGGTTCAATGGATATCTTTCTTACCTTTCTTTCAAACCGTCCATTTTTCTTTGTATTTGTTCTGATGGTTTTTTTTATTTTTATTTTAATTAAACAAAGGACATAGAACAAAAGATTTATCTCTTTCGTGAAAAAAAAGAGGGAATGAGAAATTATACTAAAAAATCATTTTTTTTTACAGGATTTTAATTATTATAGTTTTTTTATAAAAAAATAATTGTTATATAATTAAATTAGATAAAATTCAAAGAACTCTCCGCAACACATTATTAAATATATTACTCTATTATCTCTTAATTTCTTAACTTGCTTTTTAGTTATATTGATAATTTTTTAATATTTATAGACGTCTTTAATCCTCCTGATGTTTTATTAAATAGATGGATAATTATTTTAATTCACAATTAAAAAAAAGTACTGCTATAGAATATGTTGATAATAACTGTACTTTTTTTACATTAAAGAAATTGATTCGATATACGGTAAAGCATGGGACACTGGACTAGCTTGGACCTAAAGCTAGACGAACATGAACTTCACTTCCCAGTAATATTGGACTAGCTTGGACCTAAAGCTAGACGAACATGAACTTCACTTCCCAGTAATATTGGACTAGCTTGGACCTAAAGCTAGACGAACATGAACTTCACTTCCCAGTAATATTGGACTAGCTTGGACCTAAAGCTAGACGAACATGAACTTCACTTCCCAGTAATATTGGACTAGCTTGGACCTAAAGCTAGACGAACATGAATTTCACTTCCCAGTAATATTGGACTAGCTTGGACCTCAAGCTAGACGAACATGAACTTCACTTCCCAGTAATATTGGAGATGAGTAATCCAGGGAGCCTTTGGTGCTCCATTTATCTTTTGGTGTGTTTATTTGTGTTGTTCAAGTTTCTTTCCATTTGAAAAGATATACTTGATTTTTTATGTGTTTATTTTATTTTATAGATATATAATTTTAATTTATTTTTAAATTAACAACTATTTTTATAAAAATATTATACATTGCATTAACAAATACACAAATATATATATATATATAAAAGATTGATTAGAAGTGAGGATTAATAAATAAAATTACGAGGATCAACCAAGCGAACGCGATCGTAAGCTTTCTTCAGTATCTCATCCCATTTCTTTTTCCGTGAAAATTCCAAAATTTTGCTCCTGTGTTCTTTTTATTCGATATTTCTGGGTTTTAATACGGTTTTTTAAGAGTGAATATATATATATATATATATATATATAAATGAAAGGTTCGAAATCTCCTAAGAAATCTTCAACGGACAGATTAGATGCATGTGTTTAGTGCTCTGCATAGTCCTTGCTCTGTTTTCTGTAGAGTCCATCCTTATGTGATGCCAATATTGAGCCCTTACTTCCACAGAAATCATCAGTTCAAACAGTTGAAATATTTACAGCATATATGTTGAGGACAAAGGGTGTTTTTCTCATCAAGTCCAGAGCAAAGCACGGAGAGATGAAATGCAGAAATCAAATCCATTGCCTTTTATTAACAGCTTGATGATGTACATCTTCTTCTTATCGCAATTGATTTTTACCCACTCCTCCTAGCCATGATCACGTGACTTAAGAATGCACGGTACAGTTACATGACCATGAAGCAAACACATCAATACAACATTTAATACATCTGCAAGTGCTATGATCAGCTAGCATGCCTCCATCACCAATCAACAATTTCAGACAGGTTTCCATCAGTTCTCTACCTGGGGTCTACTCTCAAAATCAACCATCAATTTGTTCAATTTCTTGCTGCTTATCCTTTGCTGTATAATTCTCAAATCTTGGTCAAAGCTGTGGTTGAATAATGAAAGAGGAAATTTATTTCATTAGCGAAGTTAAAAAATGTTATAATCAACGATTTTGAACACCACTCAATTATTATGGTACCCAGTAATGAAGTACTAACCTTTGAGGGTGTGAAGGTGCGGAAGGAGTTAACATAGAAGCAAGCTTAACAGCATCTTCATGCTGATTAACAACATGATTGAAGCACAGATAGCGCCCATACGATGACACATCTTCATAGATGCAAATGTGGGCATCCACCAAGAAATTTAAGCCAACAGTCACAAAAACCCCATCTTCATACATTTCTGCTGCTCCTTTCAAATATGAGTTTTCGATGGAAAGATCAGGACTCATCACCAACCCTGCGTTAACAGATACCATGTTCACTCCCCTGTCCATTGCCAGTGCCCACGCTGTCTTCTCTGCTAGAGTTTTTGACAGAGCATGCCACAACTGCCCAGAAACTCATTTCAGTATATAACAATGTTGATTCATTGGAGGATATCTTAAATTCAATACATAATTGCACGTAACTGACACTAGAATTGAAGTTCATATAGTAAGTAAATAAAAGAAGCTGGTACCTTGAATTTACGACAGAAATTGATGTCACTCCAGTGTCTCTCATCAAAGTCCGCTGTTATGGACTTGCGATCATCTCTCCAAATAACAGCAGTTGCTGAGGACGTGAACACAACCTTGTGAATTGTTTCAGTTTGTGCGCACGCTTCGAGCACATTGTGAGCTGCTCTGACCTCCACTTCTGTCATGAATTCCTGCACCGAACCAACGGCCCTTCATTTGTCAAGAGGACAGAAATTTGAACGCTTATTTGCTGCCCATTAACCCGAGATTTAGACAACGATCGGTCGACACCCGTCTCTCTCAAAGGTTTAAAGCATATTAAAACAGATATGGCCCATTGTTAGTATGACTGGTCGATTGTAACAACGAAGACTTTTCCTTGGCTAATAATGAGAGGAGACTCTTAACCGTGATGAGCCCAACTGGCCTCGTAGTGTTGACTTACAAGCAATTAATCAAAGCCATTTAACAACTCTTACGAACTTGACGAATTGAACAAATTAAAACTAATTACTGGTTAACATGTTGTGTGTACAAGAATAATTAAGCAGGCCGTCAGTCCCTTTCAAAGGTTTTCAAAAGGCTGGAGAGCCGTGATATTAATAATTGTATAGGTTATGAGGTTTTTTTTTTAAAAAAATATTTTTGAAAAGATATAATTTTTTTTATTTTTTTTAAAAAAAAAATATTTTTGAAAAGATATAAATTTTTTTATTTTAAATTTTTTTAATATATTGATATTAAAATAAATTTGAAGAGTTAATATATTGATATTAAAATAAATTTAAAGAGATAAAATAAAAAATATTATTTTAATATATTTTCAAATAAAAAATATTTTAAAAAATAATTACTCAAAACGTACGAAACTTATTAGAAACTACTGTAGGGTATAGGATCCCGAATATATCTTGATAGGACCTCAAATATGTGTGTGTGTGTTTGTGTGTAGTGATTGAATTAGTTATATATGGATAAAAAGTTAGCGTAATTAATTATTAATTTACTCACCTTCCAATTATAATTAATACACGTCTTTTTTTCAGTGAGATGTGATGGTAATGCAACCCATGGAAATTAAAGTTTAAATTGACACGCAATTATGCACCTACATTATTAATTACTTCGAGTAAACGAAGGGCATAACATCAAAGCACATGAATTTAAATCCCTTTTATTAATTAATTTAAACTTCAGAGCTTGTTGATAACTTTGCAATTTGCTGGCATTTCTCTCAATCATTAAATATATTAAGAGTTATCCTCGGTTTGTTTAACATAAATTCTAGATCTGTTATAAAAACTATCAATAGAGAGAGGGAGAGAGAGAATAAAATATATTGAAAAAGGTGAATTCGCGGTATTCAAGCAGCGCACAGTAGCTTGTGCTTCTATTTCTTGGTCTACTCAAGTGTTGGCCGGAGATCTCATGTGCTAAGTGCGGTTGAATGTACTTTTAGATCATGAAAAGGAAAGATCAACTTACATCATAGGAGGATTGATCCTGTGGAGGCTCAAAGTTGTAGAACACACCACAACAACCTCTTAATGCATCAATTATGCTCTTGTAGTCAAAAGGATCTGCATACAGAATCTTCAGCTTCTTCTTATCACAAGATAGGCCGCCGAATTGCAACTCACCTGATTCAAATCATCCAAGACAGTTATGAATTAGCCCATGCATGCAAAAACAACGACAGAAAGAAAGACGTCCGACCAAGTACGTTGTAAAAGATCAATAAATAAATAAAAAGAAGAGAGATTGAGCATTACAGTCATGGTTTTGAACCGCAGCATGAACAGTGTAGCCTCTTTGGAGGAGCCTTTCAACCAAGCTAAAGCCAAGGCTGCCTGAAGCGTCCATCACACATACTGTGTCTGTGATGTGATGGAAAGAAGCCGGTGCCATTTGAGAGGGAAGAGAGGAGACACTTTTTTATTTAACTCGAAGAGTTGTGTGTTTTGTATGATAGGGAGAGTGGCTTAGATAGGCGACGAGGGGGGTGTGTATATATTGAATAAGGGAGGAGAAAACGACAACAAGTTTCAGGGAATTGGGGGTTTTTTTCCCCTGAAATTTTTGGGTAGAGGGAGTTGGACTGGTGCGTGCGTGTGTGCGTGTAAAGATGAGTTTTTTACTTTGTAAAAGAGGCATAAATATCCAAAATCTAATGGAATATTGGAAACTAATTAGAAAATGCATAATAATATCACATACAGGAATATTTGTTTATTGTTATGATGTATCCTAGTGTAGTGTTATTTTTTTATACTGAGATTAATATTTATTTAATTTAAAAATAAATAAATATGATCGTTATTATGTAATTATGAAAACGGTAGTATTTATTTATTTATTTATTAAATTTAGGATTTAAAATAACTTTTAATAAAACTATCTCTACTATTTTTTAAAAAACAAGTTGCCGATGATACTATAAACCAGGCAACTTTAGGCTTGCACATAGCAGTAACTCTTTATTTTGCTAATTTGAAAAGGAAAAAGAAAATGTGGCTAGCATTCAAAGAGCGTGGCTGTAGGTGGTTGTGGTAGGGAAAAAATGTGGCCAGCATTCAAAGAGCGGTGTGTGTAGCCACTTACAGTCCTGATAATTAATCACAGGAGGCGCTGGAGTCAAGCTATTCATCACAGGAAGAAACTCTAGAAGACGGTTGGGAGAATTGATGACATGGAGCATGAAGGATTTGGGTAAATGATGGTCACCGGTGGGAGCAGAGCAAGCATTTTTCTACACGGAGAAATTATAGGTTGGCAAACAGACTGATATCATTCATTTCTCTCAGTGTCCAAGATCGTATAATATAGAGGTCGGCAGAGGCAAATCTTTAAATTAATTCTTGTTCTGAATCTATCTGCATTTCCGTGTGTTATAAAGGGTTTGACTGCGAACTTTTGTCGACGTCCTTGATTCCAGACAGGTAATAATTAAAGTCGAGTGGAGCGATGGTCTTCGAATTTTAGAATTGAACAGGCTGCAGGGCAGATCATTTTTATTAACCCAGATCATTTTTTTTACCCCCCCCCCTCTCTCTCTCTCTCTCTATATATATATATATAGATGCCGCAATTGTCTCCTTTTTTTTTAAGTCAAAGCGAATCCAAGTATTTTTTAGGGTTGAAATTAAAAGGATGATAAATTAAAAAAAATAAAAAATAATTAATGAACCAACTTTTATAATCTGATTATATAAATGAGATACTCAAGTAAAAGGTAAACCAAAAAATAAAAAAAAATAGAAAAAATCATGAAATCCAATTCCAAAAAAACCCCAACCTTGAAGGATGTAATAAAAAAAATAATTCTTAAATAATACAATATTTAAGAATAAAATAAAAAAATTAACTTAAAAAAATTTATCAAAGTAAATCTAACAAAAAACAACAAATAAAAAAACCTAATACAACTATGGTCATTTCACAAATTCACAAGAAATCATATAAAAGGCATGTAAAAAAAACAGAGTCTAATTGATAATTATAACAAAGTTTAATGATAAAATTAAAAAAAATCATCTTAAAAAAACAAATCAAGTAAACTTAAGTGAAACTTCGAATTTTGGACAAAGATCTCAAACTCGTAACCTATTAATTCTTAAACCTGAGTCAAATCGATAAACTCAATTTTCAACCAAGTTAATATTCATTAACCAAAGTAAACTCAATAAAAAACAACATATAAAAAAATTTAAAAAACTCAATTTATTTTTAAAATTATTGAAAAACTCTACATAAAAAAGATAAATAAAAATGGATCCCACTATTCAGTTGAATAACTGTAGAACAAAAAATCATAAAAAACATGACCTTAAAAAAAAGAAAAAAAACAAGTAAACTAGGATAAAATCTCCCAAACCTCAGTTAATTTCTAATCTCCCAAACCTCAGTTAATTTCTAAAACATATAGCTTGTAAAATCCTAAACTTGAACTTAGTTGAGGAACTTAATTTGTAATAAATTTAATATCAAATGATGAAATCAAAATTTTCAAAATAAAAAAAAATTGTAGTGAAAAGAACATGATCAAATTTGATAGGAATTTTTTTTTTAGGGGGGTAAAAATATAAAAAATTTTAAAAATTTATCTCAAATAAAAAAATAAGGACTAAATTAAAAAAAATTGAATAATTAAAGGGGGTGAAGTAGAAAACTAATTATAATCTTATACATTGTTTTTTAAAAGAAAAAGGCATTTCAAATATTAAAAAAGTACTTGAAAATAAAATCAAATTAAAAAATTAACCAAAAATTAATTTTTTAGATTCAATTGATTTTTATTTTTTATAATAATTTTAGGGTGTTTAAAGGTTGTTTGGTAGTTTATATAGATTATTATGCTCTGTTTGAGGTATTTTTAAGCGAAGATTGATTTTTAAAGCAAAAATCCACCTTTTAATTTTTTAACCATGATAGTAATAACTGAATTATAGACAACAATTCAGCAAGCAACAGGTCAGCTGCCACATCAGGCTACCTGACTCCTATTTAATAAAAAAAGAGATGGAAAAGCTAGAATAAGGAAAAACAATGCTAGCAAAATAACAGCACAACACGTGGATAGTACGCATTTGGGTCACTTTGTGACATGGCTGACTCTTTTCTTAAGATGGGAGATCGAGAACTAAATAAATGGGCTTTTTTATGTTGTTATCGTTTCTTTGTTTCTTCCTTTCAATTTTCCTTTCAATCTTTGTTTCATCACGCAGCACAACACGTGGATAGTACGCATTTGGTTCACTTTGTGACATGGCTGACTTTTTTTTTAAGATGGGAGATTGAGAACTAAATAGATGAGCTTTTTTATGTTGTTATCGTTTCTTTATCTCTTCCTTTCAATCTTTGTATCATCACAAGTCTCTTTCTTTATTATTAATATTATTATGTTTTATGTTAGTGAAAAAAAGAAGAAGAGAAGTTCATGTTTTTTCTGATTCAAAAATGAGAATGGGATTTATTATATTGAATACTTAAAACTAGATTTGGATGATCGAATATTATATTTAAAAACCATAGAAAAATTATATTCTTATTACTCAAAAGTGTTTTCCAGATAAGAGAGTTTTGCAACATTTTAATTTAATTTTGATTTTGAACTTTTTTTTTATTATTATATTTTTTTAAAAGTAAAAACTTATTTAGAAAACGCCCTTTTTAATAATTTAACAATAGAAAAAGAAACGTAATCGTGGGCCGAGATGGGCCCAATTTAAATTCAATGCAAACAGATTCAAGTAATTCCTTTCAAATAAAATTAAACACAGAAAACATTAAAAAACTAAACAAAAAATATCGTGATCAGAGAGCCCAATCCTGGAAATGAGCGAGCCGCGAAACCCACCGTCGGGACTAAGAGTCTCCATGACCGAACCTATCCGCTCCTTTCTCCTCTCAGCTTCGAAAGACGGAGATGTGCCTCGAGAACTGCAGGATCTCGCTCTCAATCTCTCCTCTCAAAATAACCTGCACTACAAGTCCTTCCGAAGTATATGGATCCGATCCCCACCCTCAACCCGACCACCCGACTTGATCCGCCTCTTCTCCGGTTCCAATTTCATCTTATCCAGCCCCAAGCCCAGAGAAAAGGTTATAATAATTAAAGAAAAGCAATCTATTTCTCTATTCACTCGTTTGTTTTGACTTCTTCTTTTTTTTTTTTAATTTGGTTATTGTTGTTGTTGTTACTATAGAGTGAAGAGCTCAAGGCGAGATTGAGGAAACTTGAAGAAATGGCGGAGAGGAATGCGTATGCAGAGCTAGTTAAGGATATTACGCCGCGGAAGAATACCGATGAGCCCTTCTCTTCTTATAAGGATCAGATTGGCTTTGGTCAGTTTTTCATTCATTTGCACCTGCTTCTTATTGTTTTTTTATAGGATTCGAATTTTTAGTTACATTTTAATCCAACTCTTAATGAATTGGTCATACGTGGTCAGTCACTTGCTGTTGAATTTGTGGAGTTAGTGGTGTTTTATTTTGGAGAAAGCGGGGAGGGATTTGCAAATTTTAATTTTTATGGAATCACAGTCTTGCTACACGCATGCCTGCTGCCTTCAATTGTATGATAAACAATTGTTAAGGTAATTAAGAATGACGGTTGAGAATGTATCCCCGCTATTAGTGAATCTATTTTTCATGCTTTTACTTCCCTCCCTCGGAAAAAAAGAGTTGCATTAGTCAGAAACGGGAAATCTTTGAATTGTAGAATCTTTCTGATTGAGGGAGTATCATTCCCAATATTTAGTCAGCGAACAAATGCTTAATTTTTACATGGATGATAGTACGGGGTGTGACAAGGTAGGAAAGTGTCAAGTTACATTAACATCTTCAATTAACATGTCTGGTTCCCCACTTTTATTCCCTGCAATTCTTTTAGCACATTTTCCTAGTTGAAGTTTTACTTTGGTGATTGTTGTTGCAATACGTCAAAACTATTGACTCCGTGGGATTGTTGTCCCAGGCTTTAATATTGCATCCCTTTAGTTATTCACCCGTGGATGAACACAATCTAACACATTCGTTGTGTGCGCTTCACAACTTGAGTGACTAGTGACTGATTTTTGCTGATTCTCTGTAGCTATATGAAGTTCCTTGTTATTTTGTTATCCCCGACAAGAGCCCCTTTAAAAAGTTCATTGCCCCTGATAATTTGCATTTTTAATGCATCTCCTAGCTTGTGATTGTAGCGACTCTCTAGAGGTGTTTAATTTCCTCTAAATAAAGAGACAACTTTCCTCCTTTTCAAATCTTCACATTTTTCTATTTTGGTTAGCCTGAAGCTTTTGTCAATCATAACTTTCTGCAGGTATGCATGTTGTTCTTATCATGTTTACTGGCTATCTGGTTGGATTTGCAGCGTTTAGAGCTTTGTTTGGCCACAGTCCTGCCATGGTAACATCAGATGCTATTTTCCCTCCATTTAAAGTTGTTTTTACTACTCAAAGCATTTCAAATTATCTGCTATCTTAAGAAATGCCACCCCAGAGTTTAAAAAAAATCATCTGCAATCTTGTTGGTTGGTTGTCTTTTATCACATGCTTACATGTGCATTTACACTTGCGTGTGCACATTCACACACACGCACGCCCTCTCACACATATATATATATATTGGTCCAACCATTCTTTTCTATTTCTCTATATTGATGTTAATGGCACACTTTTCTAACATTCCAGAGTGCTGCTGGAGGCATTCTTGGATTGGTTTTTGGAATGCTTGTAGAAACTCTTCTTTTCATAATTCGAACTTCCAACCCCGATTCTAGATCATCAACTTCTAACACTTCTAAGCTAAAGAAGAATCAATAGAATTGGCACAGACAGGTCAGCTCTTTTAAATCTTTGGTGTTACATCCTGATTTGTTGAAATATGTTATTTTCTGAATATGCAAATTAAGAGGCTATATAGCTCTATATGTGCAGATGCATCAGTAGGCTTGAATATAATTTTTCTTTTCAACGACCAGTTTGCGTTTGACAAGTCTGGATTTTGATGAAGAAGCATGAAGAAGAGATACAAGTGCCTTAATACCTGCACGAATGTTGTTACCATGACCGTTGACATCGAAACTGTTAGTTCAATGTACCTCTTCTCTATTAGAAATAATAATGTGTGTTGTTTGTCACGTCTAATTTGTGCAATTGCAACAATTTTCATATAAAGAAATAAATCAGTATGCACGTAAGCTAAGTCCTTTCACAAGGTTGATAAAACTCTTTATCCCACATCTTCTGCTGGGGATCTTGGGACATACACGATGGTGTAACCTAACATTATTTCGTATTTCGCATGAAACTTGTGCATTAGTGAATAGTAATTACAGAAGACGATAATAATAGGGTAGTCCGAGACTGACATAAAGTGAAGTCTCCTCTTTTCTAAATTTGCAATTATATCGAAATCTCACGTGCTAATCCGAATACCTTTTGATATGAGTCAACACTGGTCAGGTATTCCTGAGCCCTTGCTTTGCAGCAAGGTTTGCTACCAGTCCGTAGCAAGCATGAGAAATTGATAACTGAAGTAAATTTCAATGATCTTGTCAAATAGTTATTTTTTCCACAGTAAATATTATTAAAAACTCAAATGATCTAAAATTTACGAAAAAGTATATTCTTCTTGTTGAAATTCCTTTTATTGTTAATGTTTTTGTTATTTTAATGAAGCAATGGTATTTTATTAATAGAAAAAATATAAAAATTAAAACAAAATATCTATTAAAACTCAAATGATTTAAATTAACTAACAAAAAAGTGCATTTTTTTAGCCAAAGCTTTTAATTCCAGGGAGAGCCTAGGTTATATATATATATATATATATGAAGGCCTGCTATCTAGCTAATATAAGTATCTACGAGTCGGTTTTCAGGTTTTTCAATATCTTTTCTCGTATCCATTAGGTATATGTATGTTTGGAGTATCTTTTCTAGTCTCCAAATCTTTCTTTGATCAGATCTCTGGTATCTTTGTTCAAGAACTTAACCAGACCAAGAACATGCTGCCATTCAAAAACCAGGCTTGCAAACAATCCTTGCCAATTCGTTTATTTCTTAAACAATTCTCTTCCATCCCATTGAATGTTGTTGGCGTTTAGAAATTTCATTCACACTGCATTAAAATATTGAGAATTGAAAAACAAACTATAATGGATCTCTGCTGTGTTATTTGCTTTTTTTAAACAAAGAGAAACATGTTATAAATCAAACGCAAGGCTGGACAAAAAGAAAGAAGTTGGGAAACTTATCCTTGGCTATTGGTATTAATTTGTCCTTGGCTATTGGACTAACATTCAAAAGCAAAAGGGAACTTTGTTGGTTTAACATGTAGACAGAACACCCTGCCTTGAATTGAGAATTGTTGACGCTCTTGTGTTCTCTTCTCAATCACAGGCTCCAACTACAGAAACTTTTCCCTTCAAATTCAAGACAAACAAAATCTGTCATAGTGACAAGACCGGGAGAAAGAAAGCTACTGAGCAATGATTAAGGAAGAAGAGGGAGAGACCGAGAGGGGGATTGAGGACAAAACGTTCATGGACCTATATGAGAGATTGCTGGTGTTGTTGACTTGCTGAGAAGAGAGTTACAGGAAGAGAGCGAAATGGAAGTAGAGAGTCAGCTGGAAAGAGGGAAGTAGAAGTGTAGAACACTAATTTTTATTTATATATAGCCTGGTACAATTGTAATTTTCTTTCAAACTTTAGGGTTATTGATGTAGTTTAGATCGAGCTCAGGTGAGGTTTCAGTTCGAGCAAAACAATATCCATACCCTACCCAAACCTAAACAAGCAAAAAATATCTCTACACATTTAGGTCAATTTGAATAGATATTTACCAGGTTAGGATAAGATTGTCATCCCTAATTATAAATACATTATCTAATATCAAAAAATTAATTTAGAAATAAAATGATAAAATAAGAATTAATGTTTTTAATAAAAGCAAAAGATAGATGCAAAAGTAAATGCTTAAACAATCATGCCTTGAACAAGGTAAATGTTAAAGTAGTCGCTGGTGAGAAAGGTTGGTACTTATATTAACAAATGTGTGTTTATACTAACAAAAAGCAAAGCGGAGAAATAGGTGCTCTTTTCATAAAATAATTAGTGGTCATGGTGGTGCGAGCATGGGTATTATTATTTTTTCAGGCATGACTTTTTTGTATTCCATGTTGGGTTCAATTGGGTTGCACTCGGGGCTAGTGAGGTCATTTTATCCGTTCTTTTCCCTTTCCTCCCTGTCTTCTTGGCTAGGCCTTCATTGGGCTTGGTTGGAATGAAATATCAGGCCAAAAACAGGGCTTCCTTGAGAGAAGTTGAAAAAAAAGTAAGAATTAGGAGTTAAATTGACGAGTTTTAAGAAAATAAACGGCTAAATAAATAAAGAGACAAAAAGTGTTTATCACATTAACACGCGTGCCATTATGTGAGGAGGCTCGCTTTACTCTGGTGGCGTATGAGGTGTCCTCCAAGATTTGATAAAGGCTATCTTTGATATTGTTGGATTTGTTTTGGCAAGAACTTTTTTTCTAGGCAACGCGTGTTAATGGGGTCGTTCCAGCTATCAAATCTTTTTTCTTTAATTTTCTCTCCTTGGTTTCCACACCTGATTTCTCCAAAATAAAAATGAGGCTTCCATGTTTTTGGATGTAAAATTTTGTCTTTATTCTTGTAATTATTATTTTTAACAATAATTATAGTTTGGTTTTGAAAAATTGATGTCTAATAAACTGCAAAATGTTTTCCAAAACTATGTTTATTGAGATAATGCAAAATAAAAGAAATATTAAAAAAAAAACAATCTGAAAATATCAAAACTTTAAAAGCTAAAGAAAAAAAGAAAAATAAATGAATAGTGATTTGTATGTGAGTGCAAGAGTAGGGGCTCAAAGATAACTTTTTTGGGCTAATTTATAATTGGCCACTTGATTTCTTTCTTCTTTTTTTTTTTGGCACCTTCAACCTCCATTTTTAACTTCTCCTTTAACAAATTCCAAGAGATTAACTACTAATATGGAGAACACACCTTTATCACTGTTAGGTTTTGAATAGGGCTGTGTTTTTGTTCAGCTCGTTTTTAGTTTGTTTTTTTTTTTTTTTCCTTTTTGCTACTGGGAGTTTGGTTTAATTCTAAATAAAAGAAGACTGTTAAATATTAATTAAAAAAAAGTCTTCAGAATTATACTGAGACAAATTTAAATTTTCTTCTTTATTGAATTTTAGATATAACACTCATTTCAATTATTACATGCATAAAATATTTTTCATACTTTTTCTCGAATTGAAAAACCTGAAATGATTATGAAAATTAAACTCAGCTAGTGTTTGTTTTATGCTATGCATGTGGGTGGTCTATTTATTTGAGATATGTTTGGGTTTTATTTTCACTTACTTGATCATTTTTTTTAATTATTTTTATAAGAAAAGAAGGATAAAATAAAACTCAGAATGCATAAACTATTTAAAGGGTAATTAAGTGTACAACCTAAAGTTTTTATAAACCAATTATGATATCAAAATAATAACATGTTTTGATTCTTAATTTGGTAGCTAAAAATAATTGAATTAAGTACTCAATAATTTGTATCATGTGGCATGTTAATTAAAAAAAATCAATTCAATTAATGCAACATTAAGTTTAGTTAATGTTCACATGTTGATTTTTAGATTTTCAAATTACTTAAAACACATGATAAAATCCAATTGAAAATTAAGATAATATATTTCTTAATTTAATTGGGTAATATATTTGACGTGTCAAATCAGCGAAAAAGAAAAGCTCAATAAGCAAAGAAAAATAAAACTATATAATAAAATTCATGGTTATGACTTTTTTGAAGTGAAAGATCAAGTTGTTTTAGCATTTGTTTTTGTATGTATTTTAATTAATTAATTAATTAATTATATGTTACATCTTGAAAAAGAAAAATACATCTATTGTCTATAATTCATTATTTCTGTCTAATTATTAATCTCATCAATTGTAAAAGAGAATATTATAATTGAATTATGTTTTTTATTTTATTTTTTGAGCTGGAATAACCCAAGAAAAGAAGTTATAATTATGGGATTTGACTTGATTTCCTAAATTGGAAAACTGATATGGGGCCGTATGTTTAAAAATAGGAACACTTGCGCTTTCGACGCCCCACAAAACCTTCCCCATGTTATAAAATCCCTTGAATCCCAACTCCGCGCGACAGCCTCCCTCTCCCACCACCTCCCCTGCCTCCACTCCAAAAAAACAATGGGCAGAAGGAAGCACCAGGAACGGGACACCGGCACCACCCAGAACAACATATTTTCTGCTTCTTCCGACATCTTCAAATTCCTTTTCAGCGGCGCCAATCAAACCGCTTCTACCTTCTCCCTTTTCTCCGATAGCAACCCTTTCACAAGAAAACCCGATGACCCAAAATCCAACGAAAACCCCAGCGCCAATGCCGATATTCAAGACCCTAATCTCAACGGTACTGCAATGAAACTAAAAAAGGTGAAAACCCAAAATCCAAATTTGGGTCTTCAGCCCAGAGAAGAGAAAACGTTAAATGAGAGTGGAAGGAAGAGAAAGAAGAGAAAAAGAGATGATCTTGAGAGAGAATATGAGGCTAAGAAGTACGGTCCAGTGGTAAATAATGAGGAAAATGTGGGTGTTGTTGTTGGCGCGAAGAGGAAAAGGGCTGATGATGCGGCGGATGTGCTGGTTTCAAAGGAGAGTGAAGGTTTTGACGATGAGAGGAAGTTATTAAGGACTGTGTTTGTTGGGAATTTGCCTTTGAAGGTGAAGAAGAAGGCACTCATTAAGGAATTTAGTAAGTTTGGGGAGGTTGAGTCTTTGAGGATTCGGTCTATGCCAATTACTGAAGTAGGTGTACTTTGAGTCTGATGATTATGGGGTTTTTTTTCTAGTTGATTGGTATTGTATTTTGATGGATTTCTGCTTGGGCAGTCCAAGATACCCAGGAAGGGAGCTATTTTGTTGAAGAAATTTAATGATAATGCTGATAGGTATGCTGTTGGTTCTCACAGGTGTGTGTTTGTGTTCCATATTCGGATAGTTAGTTTTGATGTCCTTTCTTATATCTTACTTCTGAAATTCTAGAATTGAACCCCGTACTGTTACCCTATTTGCTTATTTTTTATCTGATGAAAAAACCCTAGCAAGTGCTTGTTCCAGTTTACGTGGTTTATTTCAAATTCCTTCCACAATCCACGTTACCTGGCTTTTTCATGTCAGAATCTGGAAAAGAATTAATTAGATGTCCGAGCGCATGAATGATCACTGTGAGGGAAAAAAAAAAGATGCCTTGGCAACCAATTAAAGAGAAACAGGTGAAAAATGTTTACCCTGAGTTATCAGGGCTGGAATCAAATGATGATCCATTTCCAGTGTGTACT
This sequence comes from Populus euphratica, assembly GCF_000495115.2. Lineage (NCBI taxonomy): Eukaryota > Viridiplantae > Streptophyta > Magnoliopsida > Malpighiales > Salicaceae > Populus > Populus euphratica. Next base: position 1,257,402 of record NW_011499875.1, on the reverse strand, counting down.
TTGTGATATAATTACCATTTCTCAACTTTGAGTTGCATCACTAACAAAAAGCTACATACTGAACGGGTTCTAAGTTTGCCTATAAGGAGCTTCTGTTTAATTAAACTTTGTATTGTGATTTTGGTTGCTCCTTTATATCTGCTTTTATTCATTTTGATTGCAATGTCAATTTTTGATGAAGAATACCGTGTGCTGCAGTGTTCATGCATATATTGTTTTCAACACTGAGCAATCTGCAGAGGCATCTCTCACCCATAATATGGCTGTGGTATGTTTATGTTATGTTGCATTTCTGACAGTTGGCTAATCAACATGATTTTGAGTAAAAAATTATGTTTTTTTTTTAATTATAGGTTGGAGGAAATCACATTCGTGTAGATAGGGCATGCCCACCTCGTAAGAAGTTAAAGGGGGCAGATGCTCCCCTTTATGATAACAAGAGGACAGTTTTTGTTGGTAACCTCCCCTTTGATGTGAAGGTAATCAACTGTCCTGTATTTCTCTATGTGCATTCTGCGTACACTGTGTGGATTTGTTGTTGCCTTATTTTGTTAATCTTATCTTGATATGTATCCTTCATCTGACTGTAGGACGAAGAAATTTATCAGCTTTTCACTGGTATTAAAGATCTTGCATCCAGCATTGAAGCTGTTCGGCTTGTTAGACATCCTCATATAGGTCTGGGAATGGGCACCGCCTATGTGCTGTTTAAAACAAGGGTATGATGCGTTAAAATTAATGCTCATTTTTTATCAATAATTTTATCACTGAAATTTATAGTAACGTGCTTCCCATTGTTTGTTCATGTCCCAACTCTATTTTATCTGATACGCTGTAACCATTGAAATTGATGTTCCGAAGAGCTGTCACTTGTACTCCAAATTTGGAAATTTAAGGTTCCTGTGACACTGTAGTCAATATCTTGGGTTGGGTTTCCATTTAGAATTTAAGTTATATATCATGTCGGATCATTAAATACTTTGATTACATACCATGTTATCAAGAAATAAACCAATTTAAAAAGAATAGAGCACATTTCACATAAGTGCAGAGGTGTGGTCTTCTTTTTTTGTATTTTCTTCTCAGATTTAAGGAGCGGGAAACTATGATTTGCTTAAGCAATGGCTGCAGTGAGTTTTTTGGAAGAGTTTTTAAGTCTAGTCCAGGCATGCATCGTTAGAGCTATAAACCAATACTTGTATGAATGCATAGCTTTGTTGGAGTTCGAAGCTTTGACCTAGAGTTCTTTATTTTTCTTGCTCTGGGAATATGTTTGTGGATGGCATGTTAGACTGAGCAAAGAGCATAGTTGGGCTTGTATTTTCATGCAGCTGTTCTATGATGAGATGCTCGGAAATGAAAGGATGAAATTTACCTGTTTGTGCGGAATTGATTCTTTTGTGCGTGTTGATGTGTTTGGATTCTCTTTTAGCAGTTTAGAATTTTCTTGTTTAAATTATGGTTGCTGAAAGATTCTCACACTGCTTAAATTTTATACCAATGCTTCATTAGTTTGCATAATGTATTCAAAAAATTCCAGTGTCTGTTAATCAGTTCTGATGTGATGGCATGCAGGAAGCTGTAAATTTGGTGATCAAGAAACGAAATTTGAAGCTTCGTGATCGAGAGCTGAGAGCATCTCATGCCAGGCAGGATTCTACGCCATCTAAGAGAAGGAACTCATTTGCAGGAGAGACAGCAAATTTGTCAAACAAGAAGTTGGAAACAGATTCCAGGACTCCTGCTCGCAACAACAGGCCAGATACAAAGGCTGCCAAGTACTATCAGGGCTTGCGTGCTAGCAAATCTGGTATTGAGAAGAAAGTCCATGCACCCGCAAATGCAAAACGCAATGGAACAGCTAAGGTGAAGTCTAAGATTCAAAGAGAAAAGCGTCAGGAGAAAAGACCAGCTGTTGCTCTAAGAAAGGCAAAAGCTACAGCACTCAAGGATGTTGGTGCTTCAGGACCAGCCAGGCAAAAACGCAAGCTAGATAGCCGGACCCCAGACACTTCCAACAGAAAGAAGAAAGCCAGGAAATTTGGGTAGGAAGAGGAAGAAAAAAGCCTTCGTATCATGGGCAATACCTAAAAATAGCAAGGCACCATCTCTTTAAAAAGGGTTATTTTCCCGCGTTAATTCTATTTTACTTCGTATATCCCTGTACAATATTAATCTGCAGTGTCTTTGTGACTAAAATATTTTTTTCGTGCCCGATTTTTTTTTTCTTCTTCATGTGATTTCTTGAACTTGGCTTTTATGCTTGATTTTCACGAATCTTGGAGCGTTTCGAAGGTCGCTAATCGCAAGGATAATATACATCTCCATGGTATGTTTGGCCTTATTCTATCCTGTCATGTAAAGATTTTTGTGGGAAAAGTGCGCTAGAGGGCCCTTGGCTGCAGCTTTTACAGTTTGAGCGATGCATTTGTGTTTTTTAAATAAACATTTTAAATTAATATTTTATTAATATTTTAATGCATTATATTAAAAATTAAAAATATATTTATAAATAATTAAAAATAATTTCTATCTTATTTTTAAATATGCTCTTTAGGTTGAGAGTTGATGGACAAAACTTAAGCTCTAGCCTTAAAGAAGTTCGCTCAAATGTCAGATTAACTAATTTTAAAGAATGAGGAAAAAAATTAAGAAATATATTATCCCAAAACAGCCACAATTAACACATTATTAATAGCATTGTTCACCATGCAAACTTTTTTTCTTGGTCCTGCAATTTTTTTCTCATTTTTATTTTAGTTTTCAAACTTTATTTTCATTCAATTTATCCCTTAAAATTTATTTTTTCATAGTCATAAAGTTTTTTGCTCTCTTTATATTGTATGTTATCACATAGATGTGGGATGTCGTTCGAGGAACAATTTTGTATAACTTAATTTCTAATTATTCTAAAAACAACATTGAAGGAACAAAGTACAAAGTTGACATAAAAAAATTCTTTTTTTCATGTTTACTGTTCAAAAGATATGCAAGAATAAACTTTAATCCTTGAACTTTTTTCTATCTTTAATCTCTTATGTTTTTTGGATTTTTCATTTTAACATCAATTTAGAATAGATTTTAATCCTTGAACTTTGATTTTTATTTTTGATTTTAATTATTTTTTATTTTTGCTCTTGGGTGATCAAATTCTGATTGTTAATAACTTTGATTTTTATGTTCATAAATTTGTTTTTAAGAGATGAACTTAATAGAGTTGGTTTCCACTTAATTATACTAGAGAAAGTAGATTGAAATATGAATTTTTTAAAATTTCATTTGGTTATTAGTTTTCAGATCGATCATAATTTTTTTTTATCAAAAAACTCTAAAAATACAGGTCGGTAATAATAGCAATTTTATTGAATAAAAAGAAATTGACTCGCAGGACAATTGAAAATAGCAAAAGAAATAAAAATTTAGAAAAAAAATAATAAATAAAAAGAAAAAGTAAAAGCTCCTCAAAGACATATCATCACTCCTCCCTGGACATTACTTTATCACTAGAAAGAGTTTATCAAGATAGCTCAAACATCACCACGATAGGCTCCATGTCAATGCCGATAAAGCAGAAGAGAAAGGCAAAAAGCTTACACGCGTCACGCCTGAAAGGAGGGGAAGCCAAGACAAATAAAACCCTCCCATGGAAGCCACTGTATGACCATGTCATGATGTCTCATGTGAGACCCGAAAGATGCAGGGATAATTATTATTATTATTATTATTATCATTATTATTATTATATATAATGCAAAGGCTGGAACAAAGTTATTAATATTTTTACTTTGAAGGCAAATTTGTTATTTAACTATTAAAAAAATTTAAAATGACAATAAAACCCCTAGAACCCAAGCATAGAAAGTTTTGCTTTCAAGGTCGAGTAAGTAGATTTTACGTGCTGAAGACAAGTGTAAAGACCTTCTTGCCCCCAGTCAAATTGTACATGACTTTTACCATTTGAAAAAGATCATTCTATTCAAATCTGAATCCTGGCAAGAATAAACTTTAATCCTTGAACTTTTCTTGCCCCCAGTCAAATTGTATATGACTTTTACCATTTGAAAAAGATCATTTTACCCCTCGTGCAAGGCTTAATGATTCTATCATCACTTCACTATTATAATTCATAAATATTTACCTCACGAGGGCTCCGGTGTTGACAGTGAGCACTTGTAGATTTCTTGTAATCCTTTTGGATATTTATTTCAAATACTTTCAGTTTTTATACAATAAACAACATAGCTAAAACAAGATTTTTTTTATTAAAAGAAATATATTAATAAGAAATGAGAATTTATACTATAAAAAATATATTTTGAATTAATTTAATTATAACTTTTCTTTAAAAAATCTAATTTTATTGTCATATAATTAATAAAAGAGATTGTAGAGAACCTCACAACACAGTATCAAATATCTAATATCTAGTATATTTTTCCTCTTTTCGCTTTAATTTTTATTTAACACTAATAACTTTTTTATAATTTATTAACTTGTATAATTTTTATTCTATTTCATTAAATACACCGATCAACCTTTTCATTTAATCTATTTCATTAATTGCACATATCAACTTTTAAATTTACAATTAAAATTCTTTGTGATGGCAGAAAACACTTTCATAAAGCCTCCACATTCATAAACAGTAAAGTTACGCTCAGTTTATCCTTAAAAATCATTTCAGAAACTCTTCACATGCTTTCAGTCATGTAATTACAGAATAATAATATTTCACTGTCATTTTTTATTCTATGAAAAGCAAACTTACATTTATTGTAATCTAAAAAACCTTCCATACACATTAACTTATTTCAAGAAACTTTTTACGTACAATTAAATTACTCCATTAATTTTAATTCTTTGTCAACTTACATCAATATATACTTGATATATCATTCACATTTTTAATGATCAGAAACAAATATCATTCTATTCAAATCCTGAATCTTACATACAGCTGAAATAAACAGCCATACCATGATATTCTTATTATCCGAGTGAAATAATGATGGATTATCTGAATAGATGATACAAATTTCAAATTTGAGAACCTGATAAGAAGAACAGATATATCTGTAAGTTACCTTAGCAAACAAAAGCACATGCAGGATTTCAAATTTAAGAGGGCATTTAAAAAATCTTAAGAGAGATCGAAACCTTTTAGAAAGAGTGAACATATTATAAAATCTTCAAAAGCTTTGTTTCTTTTTTTTTCTTTCCTTTCGTTTTGGCTTTAACTTGAAAACAACATTTTCCGCTTAAAGAATTGGACAGCACCGACTGGCATAAACCCTGCAACAGGCGAGAACTTTTTGTAAAAACTACAGCATGTCTTGCAGAAAAAATGCACTTATGTTTGAGATTGATGACTTTTTTTTCTAGGCATTCATATTATACAGGTTATCACCAACCCCACACCTCTAATCCAAATAACCCCAACAGGAAAATGAACATGTGCAAGTCAGACATCCTCCCAAGATCATCTCTGTCATCTGCAGCATTCACAAAGGAACCCACGGGCAGGGACAGCTGTGTATTGCATTTAGCTGCTATACAGAAACAACATGGCACCGCAATGGCTGGCTAGGTGACTGAAGACGCATGTACAACAAGTGTTTATGGAACATTACTGTGATTTACTCTTGCTCATTAATGTAGGGGTAATTGAGATGATCCCGATAAGGAACAGAGTGGCAATGGAGTTGAAGTCATAAAGGTCCCCTATCGATTGCAATTCTCCAAGTGCTATTCCAGCCTGCAAGTTAACCAGGCATCCGATATATTTAGAAAGCAGCAATGGCATATAAGTTTTTCATTAATGACATTCTACCTTTCAAAATTCATACACACTTTGCCGGGAAGCTTCGCACCAACTCCTACCCAATTACCCTACATTGCATTTGATATTTAAAACTTAAAGACCTCTTAGACTGGGGTATGTTTCGTAGAACATCATGAATGTGATCTACATTACATTGAATCTCAAGGAGCGTCAGACCATGAACTTCATGTGATCCTAACATGTAAATTATGCATTTTACAATGGCATTCACTGCAGACATTCAATAATGCACCAAAATTTATATATATAAACCTATACTCTGCGAGTAAAATACCTTAACAGTGACATAAGCAGCAGGAATAAGTCCAATCAAGGTTGCCAGGAAGAAAATGTGATAAGGAACATCAACTATTGGTGAAGCAACATTTATAAATGTATTTGGCAAAGTTGGGGTTAGTCGTAAGAAAAGCATGTAGTTCAGCAATCCTCCTCTTCTTCTAGCCACCTGATAGTGAAAAGAAACAATTTTATCACAATTTTCCATCAAATATAAACAAATGATAAACAGGAGTCGTGGTTCACCTGCTCTTGGAAGAAACTAAGCTTGTCAGGCCACAAACTAAAGACAAGAGGCCGTCCAATTAGTTTTGACAGAAAATAGCAAGAAGAAGCACCAGCAGTGGCTGTGAACACCACCAAAGCTACACCTTTAAGTACTCCAAAAAGTGCCCCAGCAAGCAATGACATAAAAACAGTCCCGGGGATCATAAAGGTCTGCATGAAAATGTAGACCACACAGTACCCCACCAGGACTTGTGCGGTGTAGTCAATTGTATAGGTCTCAAGGTGATCCCTGCAAAATAGCATCCACATCATACTATAAACATAAGGCCAGGAAACATGGAATTCCAGTAATCTGAAGAAAAGTAAATGCGATGAGTAAGTCAAAGGAAAAATAAATATTATCTTTCGATATGAAAAAATGACACAGCCAGTGCAGATTTCCAGTAATATTTTAACCAAGCCTTGGCGCCTTTAGAAAGCATGGGATGTACCACAGAGGTTGAGGTTTCAAAGACTCGTTTACCCCAGGTGAACAGCCATGTCAAGAACATTACAAACAAAATCCAACAATACTTCTCATCAGCTCAAGTTCCTAAATAATAGATATTATACAAATTCTAAGCTTTGGCCCAACATGCAAAGCAACAGAAGTTCATAAGTAGACAAGCTGCATATGAAGGTCTGAATGTGATGAACCTTCCACAAATCCCGATTTGAATAATCCGACTGGGTTGTATCCACATGACAAATTATACCCCTTTTTCATATCAAGCCAAGCAAGGCAATACCTTGATACAGGCAAGTGGGGAAAAATCCCCATTTCACTTATAAAGCATGGATCTTGATTTTGCTTTCGATTTTGTTTTCATGGCAAGAACACGATTGGTAAAACAAAGTCAGCTCTGCCTGTAATTTCAGAATTCAGACCCCAAATGCAATGAGTAGAACAAAACAAATGAAATTAAATAATTTAAAATGTAAAGCAATTTTCTTTTTAACCCTAAAAAAATATGAAAATGTTAAAACAATTCCAGGCAACAGCAAAGGTAGATATCAATTAAAATGAAAAATAAAGAGAAAGAAAACCTGAGGATTTGAAGATCTTCGAGGGTACGAGGAAGCTTGAGGAAACTATAATCAGATGCAGGCATGGTTAGGTAAACACCCAAAAGACACAAAACGAATCCCAACACAACAGAGGAAGCAGCACCGACTTCCCAAAAGCTCAAAGGAAATCTGGATCCCACATTCCCTCCTTTCCCCTTCATCTCTCACCGACTCCCTTCTTTTCTTTTGCTTTCTCTCTCTTTTGATTTTAATTTTTTTAATTTGAGAGATGGAGGGAGGGAGGGAGGGAGGAAAGGAAGGGAAGGTTTAAATGAGTTGATGCTGCTTTGCTTTTAGGACACTCCTTTCCTTTTTGTGTGTTTGAGTTAAGGTTATCTCTCTGCCTGGAGTTCTTATCTATTGACATTGAAAGAGAGACAGAGGGCAAAGAATATTCGTTGGCGAGAGAAAACAAGGGACTGTTTGGAAACGTTTTTGAAATTATTGAACAAATTTTAAAAAAACAAAATTACTTTCCTATATTTTATATTATTTTGATATTTTAATATTAAAAATAATTTTTAAAAAATAAAAAAATTATTTTAAACCACGATTATTACTCTGAATAGTAAAAAAAAATTTCTGTGGAAATCTCACATTTAAAATTAACTTTAAATCCCAAAAGTTACGAGGATCCAGCTAAAAACTGAAAAAATAAAAATAAAAACATTGCACATTTGTTGTTTGTCTGTCGACAGTCGTCGTTTTTTGTCTGTCGACAGTCGTCGCTGGTCCCGTCCACCGCGGTTCTTTTTGGGCGTCTATTCGCGCGCGCGGGGGCGAGCGTGTGAGAGAGAGGTCGGTGGTAAATGGTAATGCCACTGATCATGGCGTCTCCTCTTTTGTAAGGCGGACACAAAAAAAAAATTAACTGAAAAAAAAAATCCGGTCCATACTTTTATAGAAATTTCTTGGTTGTCTTGTTAAATTAGTTTCGTCAGCAAATTTTATAACCTCTTAATTCATTTTTTTTTTCTAACTTAGAATTTAAAATTAAACTATATTGAAATTAATTTAATATCAGACAATTAACTTAATAAGTTTAAAAATAATATAAATAATGGATAAAAATATAATTTGGCTTTAAAAATTTAAAATAATATCTTTTTTTTAAATATTGAAATAATAAAATATTGAATCAATTCAAGTTTTATAATTTAACTCGTTAAATTCACAATTTAGATCATGAACTTATATATATCTAATATTTTATCTTTAAACTATTTTGATTCAATTATATGATAACAAAAATAAATACTTGTAGAATTAAGTACAAACCAATATCTGAATATTTGTTTGAGATTACAATAACTTTATAAAAAATAAATCATGAATATCAATTAAAAATCAATCAAATTAAACATTACAAGATAAAATTTTTAAAAAGTCAATAAAAACTCAAGGGACTCAATTACTTAGGCCTTTACAATGAAGTCGCCTACCAACCTTGGTCTATATATCTAGATCTTTTTGAAAAACAAATTAACAATAGGTAACTTGATGTTTAATTCATATTTTTTTATAAAAAAAATAAGAAACAATATGTCACCTATTTACCTAAATTTCGGTTACAAAAGGATAGCTAGAAAATCAAAGCTAAGTATGGATTTCTTTCACCTAGTTTGATCAAAAAAACATTTAATAAACATTCTTGGCATATGAAAAAATCAATCTTTCAACTCAAACTTCCTTAAGCTGCTTTAAAAAAAAATGAAACAAAAAAAGATTTTTTTTTAATCTTTCAACTCAAACTTCCTTAAGCTGCCTTAAAAAAAATAAAATGAAACAAAAAAAGGTTTTTTTTCTCTAATTTGATTTATCTTTTCAAGCAAATTGAAGGTCTAAAACTAACTCTATATAACTCATTTTATTGAACGAAACACGTCGACATTAAAATTAGGTTTTTTTTTAATCAGAATGTGATCAATTGATGACTTTCTATCTTTGTCTTTATAATCAGATAATTTTTTATTTTTTTCTTAAACTTTAAGAATAAAAAATAAACAAAATAAACTTTTAAATAAAAATAATAATAAAAACCACAGGGATCGAAAAGAAAGATAAAGAAAAATAAATGAACAAAAAAATATCATTTTTTATTGGCCACAAAGTCTTAAACTTATAAATAAAAAAAATGTTAAAGTAATTTTATTATTAATTATAAATTAGTTATTTGGTTTAGAGAAACAAATTAATTTTATTTCTTTATTATGAAAACTAATTCAACAGTACTATGGTTTTTAACTGTCAATAAAATAATCCATTGATGTTACTGTAATAAAATAAAATTAGAGATAAATCATTCTCATTTAGATCTCATTTGTTTTAATGAAAAGTAGTTTTTTTTATAAAAAAAAATAGTATACATGAAAAGTAAATTTTGGAAAAATAAATTATTTTTTAATATTTAATAATATTATGAAAAATAAGTTAGAAAATATATTACAGTGTTTAAATATGTCATGAAGCATAAGATAAAAAATAACTTATTAATATTTTATTTATTTATTCAAGTTTATTAAAATAATAAGGACCAAAATTTTTTCAAGTTTATTAAAAGAATAAGGACCAAACATGAAAGATGAAGAAGCTAAATGAAGATAAAATTAAAAAAAAATTCAATTTAATAAATTATTTTAAAGAAAACAAACAACAATAAAAAAAACAAGGACTAGGTCCACTTTATAAAAAATGATAAAATTAAAAAAAAATAATTTTATAAATTATTTCAGATAAAATAAATTAAAATTAAAATAATTAGGATTGAATTTTATAGATAAAAAATTAATTAAGAAAATAAAAAAATAAATAGCAATAAAAAGAATAAAAACCAGAGTTAATATAAAAATCAAATCAAATAAAATTTTAAGGACAATTTAAAAAATCAAAAAAATAATTTAAAATAAAATATATAGCAATCAAAATATGAGCGATCAAATTTGATATAAATCAATAAATAACAATATATTGTTTACAACTTCTGAAAATTGTATTTCATCCATAATAAAATGAAAATATTTTTCTTAAAACCATATTAATTTTTTTTACTAGAAAGTATTTTTATTGATAAATTTTTTTAATAATAAAAAAATTTAGAAAATAATTTTTAAAAAACTAATTTTCATAAAAAACAAGATTTTAAATTATTTTAATTTAAAAAATACCTTTTCCAGGCTCTATAATAGAACGAGAGGTACACTTCTTCCTCTCTTAATTATCTCCATACCGCCCCCCCCCCCTTCCG